>NC_062533.1:18677425-18922425 GCF_022655615.1 Tachysurus fulvidraco
CCACAGCGTTTTGGAATAAAAGGCTTACAGATTTCAGTTCCTTGGACCTGTGTGGATTTTTGTGGATTATTTGTTTTGGAATATATTACCCCCAGTGAAGAAAGGGAAGCGTCTAAAGGTAAGGGGGAAAACCGGTCTAGCGCCACCTAGGTCAGTTTTGTCCAAAAATTTTTTCGAATAGTATGAAGGCTGTGAATCATATGCTTTTGTGTGTGGGCTTAAAAAAATATTGAGAGTATAAACTTTAGTAGGTAAATAATTTGTTTCGAGTTTTTTGAGGATTTGGTGCTTTAAAGATGAAATGAAGCTTGTTTCTGGGTCATCCCCTAGTGGTCACTTTGACTTCCGTGCCGTGCATGGCACGGCGGCCCGTAAGAGGTTTTTAACATATAAGTTTATTTTTCTTATAAGTTCAAGCATTAGTCTACAGTATGATGTTTGCTGTTCATTAATCAACCACCACGGGTATCAGATTGGATCGTCACGCTCCACGATACCTGATCCACTCAAAATGCTTGGATCGGCGACAATACGGATCCAAAATTTCGGATCAGTGCATTCCCAGTAATCTGGGATCTAGCCGATTCTTTAATTTCTGCATTCTTAAAGTCCATATGTCCTGTTGCTCTTTTCAGTTTTCTGCTGCATATGACTTGAATCATCTGCAGCTGACTTAAGCTTAGTTTATTTATATCGCTATCTTCCTTTAAATATACAATTCAGTCATTAACTCAGGATCACTGTACTTGTTTTTAGCTTTTTGTTTGTTTTTACATGTAATTGTTTATAGCTGTGTTTGTGTATTGTATTAGTTTTTATGTTGCCTCTTGGTCACGTCATCATTGTAAATGAGAAACTGGTTCTCAACTGACTCAACTGGTTAAATAAAGAATAAATAAAATAAAATGTTTGTGTTATGTACATGACCTAATGGTCTTATAATAAATTGTAGCTGAAAGATTGTGGAGTGCAGAACGACATCCCTGCTCCTGTAAATGTGCTGATGTGGTGTCCTGTCCTCTGATGTCCTCTAACATTTCTATTACATTTTCAACTTTACTGTAGCTGGATTATGGCTGTGTTTGTGTGTTTGAGATCAGTGTTCTGATATTTCATCATTTCTCTTCCAGTCTGCGTTTCTGTAGTCTGACAGAGGAAAGCTGTAGAGTTTTGTCCTCAGTTCTCAGCTCAAACTCCTCCAGTCTGAGAGAACTGAACCTGAGTTACAATAAACTGCAGGATTCAGGAGTGAAGCTGCTCTCTGATGGACTGAAGGATCCACACTGTACACTGGAGATACTGAGGTACACACACACACACAAACACACCACACACAATATATGTATAAATATTGTGTGTGTGTGTGTGTGTGTGTGGTGTGTGTGTGTGTGTGTGTGTGTGTGTGTGTGTGTGTGTGTGTGTGTGTCTGTGTATGGGTTTGTTTGTGTATGTATGTATGCATGTGTATGTACGTGTGTGTGTTCATGCATCCTCCCTGGTTACTGAAGATGTCTCCCTTTAAGTTATCACCTCAGCAAGGCCACATTCTACTTTCAGTTCTTATTGAACACCTGCACACACAAACTCCCCTAAAGTTTCCATAACAGTTAGAATAAGGGCCTCTTGTTCTTTCTCCCTAGTGTTTCACATAGAATACTGTAAAAACACATAACATTATATATAAACAATGATGATATTTAACATTTCCTCTACAACAGTTAGATACATGGTGAGACTTAAACCATGCCTAAAGCCACACAGAGTTTATCTTCCACTTCACTCCATTGTGAACGAGATGGTATTTATAAGTACCAATAGCATATAACTACTAGTTACACTTAATGTTACCAATAAATGCTATAAATCATTAAACTTTAATAAGTATAAGGAATAATAAAATTAACAAATGGTAAATTTATACCTGCAAACAGGGCTTGATACTGTGGCTAGTGGTTTTCAAAGGGATAAGACTAACTAATCCTACTTGACCAGCTCTGAGCCTCGAACCAACACAACCAACACAGGTCCAGTATGGGAGACGGTGACTTAATGATGATGCTAAGCGTCTGTCTATAAAAAACATCTTAATGTCAGGTTTACATACTCTCTTGTGATGTGGTGAGAAATTGCAGGATACTTTTCTCTGTGATGCGCATTCTTACTTGCCACATCTGTACACAGATGATTATTTTATATTTTTATCCTGATATTAGAACCTTGTGTTCAGGTAGACACTTTATTTCTCACTGATGGAAACACCTCAATTCACTATCAGATAAATAAATCAAACATTTCATCATTTCTCTTCCAGTCTGTGTTGGTGTAATCTGACAGAGGAAAGCTGTAGAGTTCTGTCCTCAGTTCTCAGCTCAAACTCCTCCAGTCTGAGAGACCTGGAAATGAGTGACAATAAACTGCAGGATTCAGGAGTGAAGCTGCTCTCTGTTGGATTGAAGAATCCACACTGTACACTGGAGATACTGAGGTACACACACACACACACACACACACACACACACACACACACACACACACACGCATATTTAAGCTGCTTTGTAAATGTATTTAGTGAAGGTGACTGATGGATAAACACTGAGAGTGAGATCCACATCCTGGGAGCAGCGACACTAAAAGCAGTTTGACTGAAGCTTCTTCTTATTAAAATTCACCTTAAGGAAGTCAGCATTTGTTGATGATAAACAAATATTTGAGATTATATCAAAATGATTGTGAATGTCACAGGTAACCAGTACAGTTCCTGTACAATAGGAGTGATTTGGTTACTAACTGTAATGGATAAAGATTTTTTTTTTTGTGAAATACATAAAAGAGAGCGTTACATTAATCTAATCTACTTGGAATTAATGTATGTAGAAAAGCTTGTTCTGTGACTTTTTTACATTAAAATGGACAAACTTTTTCAGTGTTCCTCAAATGATAAAATGTGACTTTAGACATATTATTGATGTGAGGAACAAAGCTGAGGTCAGAGTCGACTATTACACCCAGATTTCTAACCTGTATCCATATCATTGTGTTCAGGTAGACACTTTATTTCTCACTGATGGTAACACCTCATTTCACTATAAATCAAACACTTCATCATTTCTCTTCCAGTCTGCATGACTGTGATCTGACAGAGGAAAGCTGTAGAGTTCTGTCCTCAGTTCTCAGCTCAAACTCCTCCAGTCTGAGAGAACTGAACCTGAGTAACAATAAACTGCAGGATTCAGGAGTGAAGCTGCTCTCTGATGGACTGAAGGATCCACACTGTACACTGGAGATACTGAGGTACACACACACACTCACACACAGACACACAGTTTTAATAAACACTACAACATCCGGTTCTCCTCTGTGGTAATTGTAGTGATCTGATATATTGTCGTTGTTGTGTGTGTAAGATGGAGAGTAAATGTACTGTATATAAAAATTTTGTGTAGTTCATGTTTTCAATACTAAAACTGAGTGTGTTAAGTTTGAGAAGGTTTTCTTTCTTGCAGGATGATTAACTGCAGTATTACAGATGAAGGTTGTGCTGCTCTGACTTCAGCTCTGAGGTCAAACTCCTCATCACACCTGAGAGAACTGGATCTGTTCTGTAATTTTCCAGGAGAATCAGGAGTGAAGCTGCTCTCTGATCTACTGAAGGATCCACACTGTAAACTGGAGACACTAATGTGAGTTACTGACTTACTGTCTCTTTACTGTATGATATTAAGTGATATTCACTGTGTGCTGTAAAATGTCACATCTAATGTGTGTATTTATGCTTCTGTTGTTCATAAGCAACGTGTTTAAATTCGTCTATAATTCTGTCCTGTTGTGTTTTTCAGCATTAAGGATATCATACTCACCAGGTCTGGTGTATGACAGGAGTCTCTCCTCAGACCTTTTTTCCAGGATAAATCAGTTCCGTCAGGACCACTTGAGTCAAAATAAAGTCAATTCTTTTCGACATATATTTATTTTTTTTTATTTGCAAGCTTGTTAAATTTACATTTGGCGGTATGGCTCTGTTCTGAATTCCATATCCTTTTCATGAGCTCCATTAAATCTAGTCAGGGAACAGCAGCAGCTTCCGGGGAAAATCTCCCATTTAAAACTGGGAAAGCCATCCATCCATCCATCTTCTACCGCTTATCCGGGGCCGGCTCGCGGGGGCAGTATACTAAGCAGGGATACCCAGACTTCTTTCTCCCCAGACACTTCCTCCATCTCGTCCCGGGGAATACCGAGGCGTTCCCAGGCCAGCCGAGAGTCATAGTCCCTCCAGCGTGTCTAGGTCTTCCCTGGGGCCTCCTCCCGGTTGGACATGCCCGGAACACCTCCCCAGGGAGGCGTCCAGGAGGCATCCGAAACAGATGCCTGAGCCACCTCAGCTGACTCCTCTCGATGTGGAGGAGGAATGGCTCTACTCTGAGCTCCTCCCGAGTGACCGAGCTCCTCACCCTATCTCTAAGGGAGCGCCCAGCCACCCTGCGGAGGAAACTCATTTCGGCCGCCTGTATCTGGGATCTTGTAGTTTCGGTCATGACCCAAAGCTCATGACCATAGGTGAGGGTAGGAACATAGATCGACTGGTAAATAGAGAGCTTTGCCTTGCGGCTCAGCTCTTTCTTCACCACAACAGACCGGTATATCGACCGCATCACTGCAGAAGATACACCGATCCGCCTGTTGATCTCCCGCTCCATCCTTCCCTCACTTGTGAACAAGACCCCAAGATATTTAAACTCTTCCACTTGAGGCAGGAGCTCTACGCCAACCTGAAGGGGACAAACCACCCTTTTCCGGCTGAGAACCATGGCCACAGACTTGGAGGTTCTGATTCTCATCCCCGCCGCTTCACACTCAGCTGCAAACCGTCCCAGTGCACACTGAAGGTCCTGTTTTGAGGAAGCCAACAGGACAACATCATCTGCAAAAAGCAGAGATGAAATCCTGTGGTCCCCACAATGGACTCTTTCCGGCCCCTGACTGTGCCTAAAAATCCTGTCCATATAAATAATGAACAGGACTGGTGACAAAGGGCAGCCCTGTCGGAGTCCAACATGCACTGGGAACAAGTCTGACTTACTGCCGGCTAACCAAACTCCTGCTCCGTTCATATAGGGACTGGACAGCCCTTACCAGAGGGCCCCGGACGCCATACTCCCAGAGCACCCCCCACAGGTCACCACGAGGGACACAGTCGAATGCCTTCTCCAAATCCACAAAGCACATGTGGACAGGTTGGGCAAACTCCCATGCACCCTCCAGCAACCTGGCAAGGGTATAGAGATGGTCCAGTGTTCCACGACCTGACGAAACCCGCATTGTTCCTCCTGAATCCGAGGTTCGACTATCGGCCGAATTCTCCTCTCCAGTACCCTGGCATAGACTTTTCTGGGGAGGCTGAGGAGTGTGATCCCCCTGTAATTGGAACACACCCTCCGGTCCCCCTTCTTAAACAGAGGGACCACCACCCCAATCTGCCAGTCCAGAGGCACTGTCCCCAGCCGCCACACGATGTTGCAGAGGCGTGTCAACCAAGACAGACCACAACATCCAGAGACTTGAGGTACTCGCGGCGGAACTCATCCACCCCGGTGCCTTGCCACTGAGGAGCTTCTCAAATACATCAGTGACCTCAGCTTGGGGGATCGATGAGTCCACAACCAAGCCCTCGGCCTCTGCTTCCTCAGTCGAAGACATGTCGGTGGGGTTGAGGAGATCCTCGAAGTACTCATTCCACCATCCAAGAATGTCCCCAGTCGAAGTCAGCAGATTCCAACTTCAAATTGTAAACAGTGTGTGCAGGGCACTGCTTCCCCCTCCTGAGGTGCTGGATGGTTTGCCGGGATTTCTTCGAGGCCAACCGATAGTCCTTCTCCATGGCCTCACCGAACTCCTCCCAGACCCGAGTTTTCGCCTCCGCAACCACCTGTGCTGAAGCTCACTTGGCCCTCTGGTACCTATCAGCTGCCTCCGGAGTCCCCCAAGCCAACCAGGCTCGATAGGACTCCTTCTTCAGCTTGACGGCATCCCTTACTTCCGGGGTCCACCACCGGGTACGGGGATTGCCGCCACGACAGGCACCGGAGACCTTACGGCCACAGCAAGGAGCAGTCGCGTCAACAATGGAGGTGGAGAACATGGTCCACTCGGACTCAATGTCTCCAACCTCCCTCGGGATCTGGTTGAAGCTCTGCCGGAGGTGGGAGTTGAAGATCTCTCTGACCGGAGACTTTGCCAAACATTCCTAGCAGACCCTCAAAGTATATTTGGGTCTGGCAAGTCTGTCCAACTTCCTCCCCCGCCATTGGATCCAACTCACCACCAGGTGGTGATCAGTTGACAGCTCCGCCCCTCTCTTAACCCGAGTGTCCAAGACATACGGCCAGAGGTCAGATGAAACAACCACAAAGTCGATCATCGACCTCCGACCTAGGGTGTCCTGGTGCCACGTGCACTGATGGACACCCTTATGCTTGAACATGGTGTTCGTTATGGACAAATTATGACTATCACTGAAGTCCAAAAACAGAACACCACTCGGGTTCAGGTCGGGGGGGCCGTTCCTCCCAATCACGCCCCTCCAGGTGTCACTGTCACTGCCCATGTGAGCATTGAAGTCCCTCAGTAGAACGCCTGAGTCCCCGGTCAGAGCACTTTCCAGCACCCCTCCCAGAGATGCCAAGAAAGTTGGGTACTCTACACTGCCATTTGGTCCATAAGCACAAATAACTGTGAGAGACCTAGGACCTATCTCTAGTCGGTATCTCTCAGCCTCCCACATTTACATTTTACATTTACAGCGTTTGGCAGACGCCCTTATTCAGAGCGACGTACATAAGTGCTTAAATCTCTAACATTGAATACATTAATGCTGGTTCACTAGGTTACATACTTAAGATACCATGAGTTTAAAACATTGTTCAAAGTTACAGTCAAAAAGTGTCAAAGTTTTTTTTTGTTTTTTTTTTTTAATGCAAAAGATAAGGAAAGAAGTGCTAGTTGAAGTGTTTCCTGAATAAGTAGGTCTTCAATCGCCGCTTGAAAATAGCCAGTGACTCAGCTGTCCGGACCTCTAGAGGAAGTTCATTCCACCACCTTGGTGCCAGAACAGAGAAAAGTCTTGTAGTATACTTGCCTCTTACCCTGTGAGATGGTGGAACCACTCGAGCAGTGCTGGTAGATCGGAGGTTGCGGGGTGCAGTGCGAAGAATGATGAGGGCTTTGAGGTAAGAGGGAGCTGGTCCATTTTTGGCTTTGTAGGCCAGCATCTGTGTCTTGAATCAGATGCGTGCAGCTACTGGAAGCCAGCCCGCACCAGCTCATGCTCCTTCCCCCCCAGCGAGGTTACATTCCATGTCCCTAGAGCCAGATTACGTGTCCGGTTATTGGGTTGCCGAGGCCCTGCCTTCAACTGCCACCCAATCCACAATTCACCGGCCCCTTACGGTTCCTCCTGCAAGTGGTGGGCCCACGGGAGTTTGGCCCTTGTCGTTCCTTTGGTCTGAGCCCGGCGGGCCCCGTGAGGTAAGATCCGGCCACCAGGTGCTCGCATGCGAGCCCCAACCCCGGGCCTGGTTCCAGGGTGGGGCCCCGGTTGCACTATACCGGGCCACGTCACGGACCTTGGTTTAGACTTCTTCATAAGGGGCTTTTTGAACAGCTCTTTGTCTGGCCTGTCACCCAGAACCTGTTTGCCTTGGGAGACCCTACCAGGGGCAGAAAGCCCCAGACAACATAGCTCCTAAAATCATTCAGACACGCAAACCCCTCCACCACAATAAACTGGGAAAGCAACAAAATCCCCCCAAAACAGACCATACCAGGCAATCATCCCTGGCTCTTCCTGCTATACCGAAGAGACAGCAGAGGATTAAAACGAGTGTTTCACTAAGCCAATCTATTAGTAATAATAATAATAATAATAATAATAATAATAATAATAATAATAATAATAATAATAATATAACTACCTAAAGCAAGCAAGAGACATAAAGCTAGAGCTAATAAATTAGTAAAAGCCCATTAGTTACTGAATACATTTTTAATGTTGATTTTGCTAGACCACTACGCATGTAATTGGCTGCTGAATGCAATAAGATTGAAGGTCATGTCTAATCTATAACGGTTTGGCTGAAAATAGGGAGACCAAGCTGGCTGGCGCTGGACACAGGAGGTAGAATTTCTGAATTTCAAATTGAGAAAGAGAATCAGCGATTTGATTATTTAAACCTGGAATGTTAACAGCTTGAAAATGAAGTTATCCATGACAGATAGCCAAATAAGGCTTGACTAATCTGTTGATAATATTAACAGTTGCCTCATTGTCACAAAAACCAGAATCACTATGGAATATAATTCCAACAGAGCAGTGGGCATGTTATTATCATGCACAGAAAGCAGTTCCTTTGGCCATTTACTAGCAACCACTGACCAAAAAAAACAAAAAAAACAACGGAAGGCGCAGCATCTGTATACGATTTAAGGGCTGCTGCAGAAGACTCCAGAACATCAAGATGAGAGAAAGAAAAAAAAAGAAATGCCGTTCCAATTTTTCAAGGAGCAAAAACCAGAACCTTTTTTAACATTCCACTCCTGGTTCAGCTACCTTTAGGGACAGCAGCAGAGGAGAGCTAGCAGCAGAGGAGAGCCAGCAGCAGAGCTAGCTCAATCACATACAGAACACGAGGCTACAACACCACAAATTAATGTTTTACAGTTAGCGAAATAACTGACTGTAACAATATAGACCTCCTCTCCATTTAATGCTAAATAAATGCCACTGCGATGGATGTAAAGGCATAACTTTGAAGGCGTCTGAAATATCTGCCTTTGCGAGCCATGCACCCCTACCTTCTATCATAATCATTTTAATCACTTTAATCATTTTAATCAATGTTTCGTAAAACAGAGAAACCAGAGCCAGAGGAATTTTTCAAATTCAAAGGAGATTTTTCAAAAAGCCCAATAAGAAATCCTTTCTTAACTTCCTTTTCCAACAAAGAATCGACAATTTCAGGTTCTTTAACAGCAGAAAGCAAATTATTACAGGAAAAAGAATGACTAGGCAACCAAGAAAATCCTGCAAAAACCCTGGATAAGTCCAGTTATTAAATAATTGACGACGCAGCGGTTAGGATGTTTTCTCAGTGCCTTTCCCAGCTTTGGAACATTTGATATTTATTTTTTACAACAAGCATGTTGCATATCCACTAAGCTATAGTAGAGACGGCAGGGGAAGCGTCACCCTGGGCTGAGCATAAATGCAACAAGCATGTTGCTGAGAACTTATTTTTTTACTCTAGAACAGAAACACAATACAAGCAGAGCCAGCAGCCATCAATTATCAATCTGCCAGGTCACTATGTTTCTTTCGTCTATAATCGGCAATTATTTATACACATTTGAGTTCTTTTCAGTGAATCATAAAATCTTTTATAGCATGCATTTGGCAGCATTGTGAGTTACGTATGAAATCGCAATGTGCTATTTGAGGCTCCTTGTGTACTGCTGCGATCTGTTCCACTTCCAAGCCCAGTAAACTAGAGATGCAGATCAGCCAGGGAAGCATCACCCAGGGTGACTGGAAGCATGTCAACTGAAGCATAAAACGGGAAATTGGAGTGAGGAATAACATAACCTAGCATGACATAGCATAACATACATAACAGCCTAACATGACATAACATAACATAGCCTAACATGACTTAACATAACCAAACGTAACTTACATAGCCCAACATGACGTACCTAGCCTAACATGATGTAACGTAACGTGGCCTAACATAGCGTAATATTACATAGCCTAGAAGGCAAAGCATAACATAAAGAAAATAACACACATTGTCGACTCGTCAGCCGACATGAAACTGTCCTCTATGCTGACGAGTCGACAGTATGTGTTATTTTCTTTTGCCGGTTACATAAACAGTCACATCTGCGACCATCTCCGCTGTCACGGCTGGCTTTTTGGTAACACTCGATGCTACTTTGGATTTCCTTTGTGTTTAATTCATTATTTATATATTTTATAAAATACAATGTTATCTAAATACAATGTGTAATGCTGAGAGTTTTTTTTTTTATATTAAGAGTTCTCTGAACAATAAACACTGTTTAACACATGATTTTTAGTCTGATTATGTGCATTGAGCATATCGCAATATAGAGGTTCTTATGTAGTTATGTACTAATTTAGCATTTTTGTCTGATTATTTGCCATTGAGGCATATCACAATAGAGAGATTAACAACCTGCGCGGTGCAGATCATTCGACACATGAGATGAATGTAAGGCGAGAGTGATAAGCTTTTGAATGGCTCTTGAGGAACTTTGATGTAATAGATTGATTAGTCCGCACAGTGCTACATGCAGTCAAATACATGTACACAATACGCCTGTTTCATTACGTTCAGGCCGAATACAGATGCCCCTACACCAGAGGCGGTTCTACATCTTTTTTAGGGTGGCTTCAGCTCCCCTGTGTGTGATCTCAGCCACCCTAAAACTATAAGGATAATTTTTACTTTCATGAATAAAAATGACGTTAAAATGCAGGACGATCGTCGATGGGAAAGAAAATTAGTTATCAGTTTGATCCAAGAGCGTTTTTTTTTTACTTTGCTTTTACACGCGTGTGTTGTAGTCTTTCAAAAGTGCATCATCAGCTGTCTGCTTTATTTGAACGGAGAAGCACAGGTACGCGCAGCGTGCACGCGCAGTCAGAGCTGGAGGCGTTTATCTATAACGTTAATCGGCGGAAAGACGCAAAGACGGCAACCAAAAGCAGTGAAATGTCACTATTCTTATTACCAGAGTTGTCATATAATATATAATATAAAACGTCTTGTTTTAAATTCTCACTGAGGGCTAAAACCCCCTAAAGATGAAATCCTAGAACCGCCCCTGCCCTACACTCGTAATATATTCATTTATTAAAAACAAAAAAAAACAAAAAAAAAAAAAACGGCATCACCCTCATGTCCATGTGTACACGTGTAAAATATAATATGAATTATTAAAAAAATAATTATGCATTATTTATAAAAAATAAAATATGCATTATTTATGTCTCCCCACAGTCTTTATTTTAGCTGCTTCATAACATTTAGCCTTGATAGACCACTGACACAATCCCCAATACTAATCCACCTCCTCTCGGGGATTCGAAAGAAAACAGATTTTTTCCTGTTTTCCTGTTTTTTCCTGTTTTCACCATGTTGTGGGGTGATTGCAGTTACTTTGTAGTAGGTGATTGCAGGTAAGTTATGCAGTAAAGAGCATCTAAACAAAGTAACTACAAGTAAAAGCTTGTGCTTTGTATTAACCATTTGTTGATTACGTAAAACCTTCCACTTATTGCTGTAAATATAAGTTATGCAGTAAATATTATTTAAATGGAATTTAACTAAACTTCACTAAAACTAACGAACTTAACTGAAATTCTCTTAACTGAACTTAATTGCTGCAATTTCTGTTTTCTTTACATTAATAACGCTTAATTTTTAACCGCTTTTCTCTTTACTTGTTTTTGCCTTTTTTGTCACTCTTTCCTCACTAAAAAATAAAATAAAAACCTGTCCCGTCGGCATATCGGATGTGGTGTAGTTGCACAAGTTCAAATTTTTTAACGGATCCGAAAATTACAGATCCGCAGATGGTCGGCACCTCACGCAGCGCCATTGCGACTCTCCATAGGAAATGAATGACTTTCGTTTTATCGGCCGTCGTTTGTTGTGTGCAGTGGAAAGGCGGCTTTAACCGAGTGAGACACAGGAAGCTGAAGGGGGGACACAGAGCACATGTGGTTGTTCTGGATTTTTGTTTCGGCGCCGGCTCGGATGCTCGTATCTCAAAAATTTGCTCGTATCTCACGACAAAAATTTGGTCGAATCACAGTTCGTATCTCAAATAAATAAATAAATAAATAAAAATAAACATCACCTTACTCTGAAGAGTGCTTATTACACGTTCAATTTCTCTCTCTCTCTCTCTCTCTCTCTCTCTCTCTCTCTCTCTCTCTCTGTGTGTGTGTGTGTGTGTGTGTGTGTGTGTGTGTGTGTGTGTGTGTGTGTGTTTGTGTGTGTGTGCGTGAGAGAGAGAGAGAGAGAGAGAGAGAGAGAGAGAGAGAAAGAGAATTTTAGCCAGATGATGGAGCTTGAGTAATAATATATAAATAAATCTGATAGAGACACGCTCACATATTAGGGGTGTGTGTGTGTGTGTGTGTGTGTGTGTGTATGTCTGTTTTGAAGTGTGGAATGAGTTTAAAAAGTCCACTAGCGAGCCTACGATCCTGCTCGAAGCATGAGAGAAAAGTGTGTGATGAAGTGAAGACATTTCTAAGAGGTATAGGAAACTAAAAGCTTTAATATATTTGGGTTTGTACACTGACCGATGAGGACTTGGAGTGATCAGTATCTCAGTGTGTGGTGAGTCTGAGTCCTTACCAGAGCCACAACTCCTCTACACTACACACTCGTTCACTACCTATGGAGCCAGAGCGCGGCCTGAGATGCAGCCTGAATCTTGGAAACATTTCGAGACATTAAGTAGAAAACAGGGTTCTTCAGGTAGCTTCATGTTAAAGCCCCATCACCTAATTGTGTATATATATTTATATGGACAATGTATACAGTAATACATTAAAATATCCAATCTGTAAACCAGACAAACCTTACAGTAAAAAAGAAAAGCAAAGAATCTGATCCAATCTTAATAATAATAATAAGAAGAAGAAGAAGAAGAAGAAGAAGAAGAAGTAGAAAAGGAAGAAGAGGAAAAGAAAGAAGAAGAAAAAGAAGAAGAAGAAGCAGAAGAAGACATAAATGTCTGCCATGTTATTATATGGTTTTGAACCTTTACTTGGACTGACACACATATACACACACACACACACACACACACACACACACACACACACACACACACACACACACACACATATATACACACAAACAAACAAACACATACACACAAACACACACATACACAGATACACACAAACACACACACACACACATACACAAACATACAGACACACATACATACATACACACACACACACACACACACACACACACACACACACACACACACACACACACACACACATACACACACACACACACACACACAGATCACTCAGATTATGTCTAGATAATTTTTTCTATTTCCAGTAGAGTTATTTTTAATAAGAACCTTTATGTATATAATGTGTATCTTTAGTCATTATAGAATAAAACTTGAAATATATGAATACAAACTATTTTAAATATTAGCTTGAAGCAAAAGATTATTACACACAGTTTTAAAACTTTTTTTTATTACATTTAGAAGTATTCTGTGATAAATACCTGTAATTGCTTTTGATTGTGTATGAATGAGTGTTTGTGTGTGTGTGTGTGTGTGTGTCTGACCTTTCTCCCCTCTGCAGTATAAACTGTAATAAAAGTGAAAGTCAGCAGCTCCATTTTGTGACGAGTGAAAACTAAAAGATTTCAGGAGTAAAAACACAGTGAGTATCTAAAGCTCTAATATATAAACACATTGAAGTGACACTAGATGCAGAAGAGTTTTGTGGGTTTGTACTGAAGCTTTAATGTACACAGGTTGTTTTATAACTTGATAGCGTGACTATTTCCTGTAAGTGAATTCTGTGCTGATTCAGGGTTTAATTTAACACACCGATGTTGTAGTGACGTAAACGTGTGTCCTGCTGTAATCTGGAGACGGAGACATGACCTCCAACATGAGTGTGTCTGGGAAACAAAACCTGAGAAAGACGAGAGGTGACTTACATTCACCAGCAATAAATACACACCGTCTCATGGGAACACATCTGTATCTCTAAACACTCACTAGTTAAACAGGAATTCAACGTTGCTTTAAGGTGTTTAATAGCAGTGAATATATCACTGATCTGATCTAAGAACAGTTTAGACAAATCATTCACTGAGAGAAGAGTAAAAAGGACTGTGTAATGTGGAGCATAAGAGCAGCATAGCTTTGAGTCAGTGAACTCTACAGGCTTTAGGACCCAGCTGAGTCAGTTAGCTGTGATTGGGACTCCTGATATCATATGAAGAGTGACTGGTCAATGGAACTTCCAGTTACCGTCAGAGACAGAGACAGTTCTACTGATGTGAGGTCAGTATAGTGAGGTGTTTTACAGCAGTGTTCCACCTGATCAAACTCACTCAACTCATTATGAAGCCCTTCATGAGCTTTATCAGGTGTTGAAGCAGTAAAACACTAAACTGTGCAGTGCTGCAGCTCTCGGACTGGCAGTGAGGAAAAGTGCTTTAAGAGTTCAGTTCAGTCTGCAGTCCCTGAGCTGGAGGGTCTGTGGTGCTTTTACACCTGGGACATTAATGACAAACATTTGTTTCTAAACATGTTGGTGTCAATTAGGAAATCCTGAAATCAGTGTATTGTGTTAAGAGGATAGTGTTAAATATTTGTCTCTGTATTTATTAGTGTGTGATTTGTGCAGCTATGAATACATATAGTCCATATTACATGATGGGTTTTGTTTGTTCAAAGACCACAAAAATCAAACATCATCACAAATCAGCTGGACTCTATATTCAAGGTGTGTGTGTTGTATTTAAAGTGTGTAATGTGTGTGTTGTGATCACTTGTAATGTCTTGATGTGCAGCAGCATTAAGGGGAATCAGTTGTATGGGTTTTAAATGTGATAATAAAAAGAGACTTTTCTTCTTTTGATAAAATAAAAGCCTCTCTCACTGTGTAACATGATAATATTTAGATCTGTTCCTGTGTGTTTCTAACCAGGAGCTGGAACACAAAGTCATCACTCTGAT
Source organism: Tachysurus fulvidraco (assembly GCF_022655615.1). Taxonomy (NCBI): domain Eukaryota; kingdom Metazoa; phylum Chordata; class Actinopteri; order Siluriformes; family Bagridae; genus Tachysurus; species Tachysurus fulvidraco. The sequence goes on from NC_062533.1 coordinate 18,692,249, forward strand.
AAAGAATGAGCTGAAGAGGTTTAGGAAGCTCCTGAGTCCAGATTACCCAGCATGCAGGGAGGTGGAGGATGAGGAGGATCTGCTCAGTGTCAGAGAGGGAGCGCTGAAGATCACACTACACGTCCTGAAGAACATGAACCACGCAGATCTCGCTAACACACTGCACAACAGTAAGAGCTCTGAGTCATGACTTTATTCCATCAGGTTCACTTTAGAGAGAAATAGTTTTAGATATGAACACTTTTAGTTTTAAATTTTATTTAAATATAATGTTGTAACTGTTCATGGTCCAGCTTCAATAATATTTAGAACATCATTCAGGAATTAATAGCAGTGTTTGTACGATTTTGCATTATAACTATTTATTACTAATCTAGATATTACTTTGTTTATTAGAACTCGCCCCTGTGTATCAGCCAACATTGAAGTCCAATCTGAGAGAGAAGTTTAAAAGAATTAATGAAGGAATCTCACAGCATGGAAGCTCAGCACTTCTGAATGAGATCTACACTGAGCTCTACATCACAGAGGGTTGGAGTGGAGATGTCAATAATGAACATGAGGTGAGACAGATTGAGGCAGCGTCCAGGAGACCAGCAACACAGGAGATACCCATCAAATGTAATGAGCTCTTTAAAGACAAGTCCATCAGAACTGTGCTGACTAAAGGAGTTGCTGGAATTGGAAAAACAGTCTCTGTGCAGAAGTTCATTCTGGACTGGGCTGAAGGAGAAGTAAATCAGGACGTCACCATCATGTTCCCACTTCCCTTTAGAGAGCTGAATCTGATGAAGCAGCAAAATCTCAGTCTCATGAAACTTCTTCATCCCTTTTTGCCAGAAACAAGAAAACTAGAATCAATAGCCTGTGACTCCTACAAAGTGGTGTTGATCTTTGATGGTTTGGATGAGTGTCGACTTCCTCTAAATTTCCAGAAGAATAAGATATTGCGTGATGTGACAGAGTCAGCCTCAGTGGATGTGCTGCTGACGAACCTCATCAAGGGGAATCTGCTTCCCTTTGCTCTCCTCTGGATAACCACAAGACCAGGAGCAGCCAATCAGATCCCTCCTGAATGTGTAGACCAGGTAACTGAGGTACGAGGCTTCAGTGATCCTCAGAAAGTGCAGTACTTCAGGAAGAGGATCAGTGATCAGAGCCTGGCCAATAACATCATCACACACCTGAAGTCTTCAAGAAGCCTCTACATCATGTGCCACATCCCTGTCTTCTGCTGGATCTCAGCCACTGTTCTAGAGAGAATTTTGGGTGAAGCAGAGGGTGGAGAGATCCCCAAGACTCTGACTCAAATGTTCACACACTTCCTGATCTTTCAGATCAGACACAAGGACCAAAAGTACCATCAGAAATGTGACCCTGATCCTCAGCAGACCAGAGACAGTATCATGGCACTGGGAAAACTGGCTTTCCAGCAGCTGGAGAAAGGAAACCTGATCTTCTATGAGGAAGACCTGAGAGAGTGTGGCATTGATGTCAGAGAAGTGTCAGTGTATTCAGGAGTGTGTACCCAGATCTTCAGAGAGGAGTTTGGGTTTCACCTGGGGAAGGCGTTCAGCTTTGTACATCTGAGTGTTCAGGAGTTTCTGGCTGCTTTATATGTATTTTTTTGTTTTAGACATAAAAATGTGGGGCAAAGCACTGGACTTTTTAATTTCTTCAGAAATCCAAACATGTCTGATCTCCTCAGGAGTGAAGTGGACAAGGCCTTACAGAGTGAGAATGGACACCTGGACCTGTTCCTCCGCTTCCTTCTGGGTCTCTCACTGGAGACCAATCAAACTCTTTTACGAGATTTAATGCCACAGACAGGAAGCAGATCTCACAGCAAACAGGAAACAGTGAAGTACATCAAGGAGAAGATCAGGGAGAATCCATCTCCAGAGAAATCCATCAATCTGTTCCACTGTCTGAATGAACTGAATGATCATTCTCTAGTGCAGGAAGTACAAACTTACCTGAACAGATGAGGTGACAGTCGTCTTAGTGACACCAGACTCTCTCCTGCTCAGTGGTCAGCTCTGGTGTTTGTGTTACTGACCTCAGAACAGAATCTGGATGTGTTTGATTTGAGGAAATATGATGGATCACACGACGGTCTTCTGAGGCTGCTGCCAGTGGTCAAAGCCTCCAGAGAAGCTGAGTGAGTATTTTTATTTATAAATGTATTACTGCATGGTTTATTATTTTAATGTAACACTGAACTGCACTGTTTGAATTAATGTGTGTTAATACTTACTCTAATCATCTTTACACAAACCTCTGGTACGTTTACAGGAGATTGTTTCACTTTTGTTATATCTGAACTGAGGGCTGGGCCACATAGACAAAATCTTATAACATCATATGAGTCATTTTATAGCTTTTATATATGAATCATGAAACATTGTGTTCTCTAAAATTTATGTAAAAACATCTATACAAAATAACTACATCCATTTAAGAACTAAAGACATTTCTGAACTAAACACCAGTGAAAGACTTTTTCTTTTCTGTCTATTTTGAAAGTGGCATTTAACAAAACTCTCCCAGATGAGAAAAACATCAGACTGACAAAATGGGATCAATATGGATAGAAAATATGAAAAGTAAATATAAATATAAATATCAACACTCTAATGTTCTTCAAGTATCTCTTTATGTTTAAGTTCCTCATCTTTTGTTGTGTGTGACAGTTTTGTGGGGAGATTCACTCTGTCATGGCTTTTTTCATCAATTCAGTCAGGACCACTTGAGTCAAAATAAAGACAATTCTTTGAAATATTTAAATTTTTTATTTGCAAGCTTATGAAATTTACATTTGGCGGTATGGCTCTGTTCTGAATTCCCCTTCCTTTTCATGAGCTCCATGAAAGATAGTCAGGGAACAGCAGCAGCTTTGTGGGGGAACAATCTCCCATTAACTGGGAAAGCAGCCAGACACCCCCCCCCCCCCCCACCCCCATTTAGAACAGAGCCTGCATCAGTGACAACAGAATGACACTGATCAAGTTAAACACAGTTCCAAGGAGGAGCTAGGGAGGAGGTGGGTTGCAGCAATGCAGAGGAAACAGCCAAGCAGACAGACTGAAAAAGCATTTAAATAGGGCGCCCTGTTTGAAGTGGACCAATAGCGCGCTTAGGAATCAGATCAGCTGATGGGCGGGGTTAGAAAATTGACATCAGCTGATAGCCGAGCTTGACTATGTGGCCTGCCTGAACTGACGCTGAACTGACGCTGAACGCTATATTTCAGTCAGGACCACTTCAGTCAAAATAAAGACAATTCTTTGAAATATTAAAATTTTTTATTTGCAAGCTTATGAAATTTACATTTGGTGGTATGGCTCTGTTCTGAATTCCCCTTCCTTTTCATGAGCTCCATGAAAGCTAGTCAGGGAACAGCAGCAGCTCCGTGGGGGGACAATCTCCCATTAACTGGGAAAGCAGCCAGACAAAATCCCCCCCAAACAGACCATACCAGGCAATCCTCCCTGGCTCTTCATGCTAACTGAAGAGCCAGCAGAGGATTAAAGCGAGCTTTTCACTAGCCAAACGTATTAGTAAAATTCCAACAGAGCTTTATGTTGTTCATCAGGCACGGAAAGCAGTTCCTTTACCATTTACTAGCAACCACTGACCATTAAACCCCCCCAAAACCAACGGAAGGCTCAGTGCCTGTATACGAATCAAGGCTGCAGAAGACTCCAGATCATCATGAACATCATGCCATCCCAATTTCCCAAGGAGCAACCAGAACCTTTAACGTTCCACTCCCGGTTCAGCTACCTTAGGGACAGCAGCAGAGGAGGAGAGCTGGCAGCAGCAGAAAATGAGAGCTAGCAGCAGCAGAGGAGGAGAGCTAGCATAGCAGCAGCAGAGCTAGCTCAATCACAAACAGAACAAGAGAACCAAGTGCCTTCTCCCTGAATATCCCGAGTAGCCATCCCTCTAGTATCCATCCAACAACCCGAGAAAGGAGACTTCCAAAAGACCCAACAAGAAATCCAGTCTTAACTTCCTTTTCCAACAATTTCAGGTTCTTTAACGGCAGAAAGCAAATTATAGGCAAACTAATGAGTAGTCAACCAAACACTCCTGCGAAAACCTTGGATAAGTCCAGCTATTAAATAATTGAAGAAGCAGCGGTTAGGATGCTTCTCGGGGCCTTTCCAGCTTTGGAACATTTACTTTATCTATCTATCTATCTATCTATCTATCTATCTATCTATCTATCTATCCATCTATCTATCTATCTATCTATCTATCTATCTATCTATTTATTTATATGTAACGAACAGAAACAAAACAAGCAGGGCCAGGAGCCATTGATTATCAATCCAAAGGTCTCTATCTTTCGCTGGACACTGCTACAGAGAGGAGAGAAATTTAATCAAGCTTTTCATTTTCTTTGCTGGCTAAAGTTTAACCATGTCAAGTTAAGAAGTTAAACCATTTGCCAGTAAATATTTCCTGCATAACGTATCATAACAGCCTAGCGAGGCATGGCATAACATATCACAACAGCCTAGCAAGGCACAGCGTGATGTAACATAACGCCTAGCAACTCATGGCATATCATATCATAACTGCCTAGTAGGGCATAGCACAACATGCCATAGCCTAGCGAGGCATCGTATAATGTAACAACGCATAGCAAGGCATGGCATAAGGAATCATAACAGCCCAGCGAAGCACAGCCCAGCAAGGCATAACCCAGCATTATGCAACCCGACACAGCCCAGCAAGGCATATTATAACGTAACGCAACACAGCCCAGTAAGGCACAGCACAATGCATTACAACAGCACAACGCATTACAACAGCACAACGCAACACAACATAGCACAGTGCAACCCAACACAGCCCAGCAGGGCACAGCACAATATAACAAACACAGCCCAGCAAGGCATGGCACAACATATAATAGATAAGCGAGGCACAGCATAACGTAACAAAACGCCTAGCAAAGCATGGCCTAACGCATCACAACAGCCTAGTGAGGCACAGCACAACATAAACGCCTAGCAGGCATGGCCTAACACATCATAACAGCCTAGCGAAGCACAGCACAACACATCACAACAGCCTAGCGAGGTACACAGTGCAACGTAACCTAACATGGCCTAGCAAGGCATAGCATAACGCAACACAACATAGCCTAGCGAGGCACAGCACAATATACTATACCATAATACAGCCCAGCGAAGCATAGCACAACGTATCACAACACAGTCTATCGAGGCACAGCATAACGCATCAAAACAGTCTAGCAAGGCAAAACATATGGTAACGTTACCCAACACGGCCTAGCAATGCACAGCCAACCGCAATGCAACACAACATAGCCCAGCAGGGCACAGAACCCCACACCATAACACAGCCTAGCGAGGCATAGCATAACGCATCACAACAGTCTAGCGAGGCACAACATATGGTAACGTTGCCTAACACGGCCTAGCAAAGCAACACAACATAGCCCAGCAAGGCACAGCACAACACACCATAACACAGCCTAGCGAGGCATAGCATAACGCATCATAACAGCCTAGCGAGGCATAACATAGCGCAACGTAACCTAACATCGCCTAGCAAGGCACAGCACAATGTATCACAACAGCCTATCGAGGCACAACATAGCGTAACGTAACCTAACACGGCCTAGCAAGGCACAGCACAACGCAACAAAACAAGCCCAGCAAGGCACAGCACCAAGCACCATAACACAGCCTAGCGAGGCATAGCATAATGTATCATAACAGCCAACGAGGCCTAACATAGCGTAACATAACATAGCTTAGCAGGGCATAGCATAACGAAACCTATCGTAGCTTAGCAGGGCATAGCATAACGGAACCTAACACATCTTAGCAGGGCATAGCATAACGGAACCTAACGTAGCTTCGCAGGGCATAGCATAACGGAACCTAACATAGCTTGGCAGGGCATAGCATAACGGAACCTAACATAGCTTGGCAGGGCATAGCATAACGGAACCTAACATAGCAGGGCATAGCATAACGTAACCTGACATAGCTTAGCAGGGCATAGCATAATGTAACCTAACATAGCCTGGTGAGGCATAGCATAACGTAACATAGCCTAGCAGGGCAAAGCATAAAGTAACCTAACATAGCCTAGCAAGGCATAGCATAACATAACATAACAAAGCCTAGCAAGGGATAGCATAACGTAACCTAACATAGCCCAGTGAGACATAGCATAACATAACGTAATATAGCCTAGCAGTGCAAGGCATAAAGTAACCTAACATAGCCTAGCGAGGCATAGCATAACATAACATAGCCTAGCAGGGCATAACATAGCCTAGCGAGGCATAGCATACCGTAACTTAACATAGCTTAACAGGGCATAGCATAACGTAACCTAACATAGCCTGGTGAGGCATAGTATAACATAACATAGCCTAGCAGGGCATAGCATAAAGTAACCTAACATAGCCTAGCAGGGAATAACGTAACCTAACATAGCCTAGCAGGGAATAACGTAACCTAACATAGCCTAGCAAGGCATGGTATAACGTAACCTAACATAGCCTAGTGAGGCATAGCATAACGTATCATAACAGCCTAGCGAGGCATAACATAGGGCAACGTAACCTAACCTGGCCTAGCGAGGTATAGCATAAAGTAACACAGCCTAGCAGGGCATAGCATACCGTAACCCAACATAGCCTAGCGAGGCATAGCATAACCTAACATAGCTTAACAGGGCATAGCATAATGTAACCTAACATAGCCTAGTGAGGCATAGCATAACAAGTCGTGGCCTAATGGTTAGAGAGTCTGACTTGTAATCCTAAGGTTGTGGTTTCGTGTCTTGGGCCGGCCATGATTGAGGTGCCCTTGAGCAAGGCACTGAACCCCACAAATGCTCCCTGGGCACCGCAGCATTAATGGCTGCCCACTGCTCCGGGTGTGTGTTCACGGTGTGTGTGTGTTCACTGCTGTGTGTGTGCACTTTGGATGGGTCAAATGCAGAGAACGAATTCTGAGTATGGTTCACCATACTTAGCCGTATGTCACGTCACTTTCACTTTCAGTGAACATAGCCTAGTGAGGCATAGCATAACGTATCATAACAGCCTAGTGAGTCATAACATAGCGTAACGTAACCTAACCTGGCCTAGCCTAGCATAATGCAACATAGCGTAGCAAGGCATAACCAATAGTAATCACGACCTCTCATAGTGCCATATCGCAAACACAAAAGGAGATAGCTTGCAGTTTAATCTCTAATAGCCGCCGAATTTAACTCGCAGCAGCAATGCAGAGGAAACAGCCACATAACATAACGAGCTGGCATAGCAAAGCATATGGAGGCATAGCATTACCTAGCATGAGGTAATCTAGCCTAGCAAAGCAAGCATGGCATGACCCATCGTGACATGCATAGCAAAAACATAGCATAACCTCATCTTATAACATAGCGTAACATACAATAATATAACCTAGCATAGCATAACATGCATAGCATATCAAAGCATAGCCTAACGTAGTGTATCATAACAGACTGTACAACACGCCAGCCCTTCCAGCTCAATAAACACACTATTATACTGTACACGAACATGCGTGCCGTATCTATTTACCGTAAGGTAAAAGCGTCTTCAAACTTTCTTTTCGGCTCAAGTATACTAATGGTAATCACGACCTCTTATAGTCCCATATCGCGAAACCAAAAGGAGATAGCTGTGGTTTAATCTCTAATTATCCGGCAAGTTTGAATTGCAGCAGCAAAGCAGAGGCAGCAGCCCCACAAAAGAAGATAGCTTGCGGTTTAAACTCCAAATAGCTGCCGAGTTTAAATCGCAGTTGCAACAATGCAGAGGAAACAGCCAAGCAGACAGACTGAATAAGCATTTAAATAGGGCGCCCTGTTTGAAATGGACCAATAATGCGCTTAGGAATCAGATCAGCTGATGAGCGGGGTTAGAAAATTGACATCAGCTGATAGCCGAGCTTTATGTGCCTTTTATTAGAAAGAACAAATATAGCGTTCAGCGTGAGCCTGCCTGAACTAACGCTGAACACTATATTTGTTCTTTCTAATAAAAATAAAACATAAATGCTTTTTAAAAATGTACCCCCAATACGAATGAAAAACAAAAGTGTCCTTCAGTCTGCACTACTAAACTTTATCAAGGACTGAGCTCGTGGTAAATAAAACATCAATCATCATTTTGGAACTCGACACTTTGGACAGACGAAGTGGGAAAATGTTCAGCTTTATCTTCTTATAATCTTAGAAACAAGCTAGGCAGCTAACTCAGATGAGTTTTTTGTCTGGTTCACTGCATCAGAAGATGGTGGATGTGGTAAAAACAGACGGTGAACACAAAGATGCTTGCATGTGACGGTCGGTCAGGTTTATCACCATTACTGTTGAAGAGACTTCAGGTTTCGTTCTTTCAAAACTTTTGTGTATTTTGGAGATTTTAAGCTGTGGACTGTGTTTGTATTTATAAGCAGCTGTAGTGAATCTATATTTTTGTTGTACGTTGTAACAGACTGGTTTTTTTCTCTGTTCATTATTATGTACTGATAAAATATAACACATTGGTACTGTAACGAGTCTGTCTGTGTTTTCCCTTGTTTCTGTCTGCTGTCATTCCCTGCTGTTAATTGTTGACCCCGCCCAATTATTTGTTACCATGGACATTAACTGCACTCATTCTCTTCCCCAGGTGTTTTGTCTTAGTCTGTGATTGCCTCCGTCTTGTGATTGGTTCTTGTTCCCTATATCTACTCTGTCTGTTCATTTCCCTGTTGGGAGTCATTGTTAGTATGTGCTATGCTGTCTGTTCATGTCTCTGTTCCTGTGCCCTGTTCTGCCCTGTTCTGTTTTTGCCTGCTTGTTTGTTTCTTGTTTTTGTCTATTAAAAGGATTTAACTGCATTTGGATCCGCATTTGCCGGTGACTAACTGTGACAGAACGACTCACCAAATGGATCCAGCAGAAATCCTGTTTTGTCTACGTCAGGAGGACTCCCCAGTTGAGGAGGTCAACTTTGGGGAGAAGGCTCTCAAGGACATTTTTAAGTATGGACTAAAGGACATCCTGCGATACTTGATGCTGTCTACCTGAGAGATAGAATCATTCTCGGAGTTCGTCAACTTGGCGTTGCTCCTGGGTGGGTCCGCGCTAACCTTGAGCAGTGTAGAGTCGGAAGCTGGCCGTAAATATTTTTTTTTGGGGGGGGGACAGCAAGCATCGGGGTCCGTGGGCTACAGAGTGGAACCAGCCACGGATGCCCGAATGCCCTACAGTGCCTCCGTCCAGCCCGTCCCGTGCACACCTGTGACCGAGCCAATTCAAGTTTATTTGTATAGCGCTTTTTACAATGGGCTTCGTCTCAAAGCAGCTTTACAGAACATAAACATAGAACAGAAGTTAAACACAAGGAGAAAAAAGAATTAATATAGTAAAAAATTAATATATATATATATATATATATATATATATATATATATATATATATATATAAATATATATATATATATATATATATATATAAAGCCATGAGCCATATAGCCATGATCCAGTTCTCATGGCTACCGTACCGGTAAGCTCGGCCTCACCAGCCGAACCGACTGGGTCGCCGGAACCAGCCGGGTCGCCAGAACCAGCCGGAACCGACCGGGTCATCGGAACCAGCCGGAACCGACCGGGTCAATGGAACCTGCTGAACCGACCGGGTCGACGGAACCGACCGGGTCGATGGAACCTGCTGAACCGACCGGGTCGACGGAACTGACCAGGTCGACGGAACCGACCGGGTTGACGGAACCAGATGGGCCAGCTGGGTCGACGGAACCAGCCGAATCGGCTGGGTTGACCGAAATGACTGAGTCGGAGAACGCAGTCGACTTGGTTACACCCAAACTCCTTGAACTCTCTGCCTGGTCTGAACCTACCAATGTTCCTATGGTATCTGTCTTGTGTTTTGTTTCACTAGATTTGCCAGCCCTTCTACCTCCTGTCCCTGTTTACAGGCTCAGAGCACCTCCAGCACCACCCTGGCCGCCAACTCCGCTTTGGTCCCTGGCTCAACCTGCGGCACCACCCTGTCTTTGGTCCTGCTCTGGTCTTTGGCTCTGCCTCCAGCACCACCCTGGTCTCCGGTCCTGCTCTGGTCACTGGCTCCGCCTCCACCACCACCATGGTCTCCAGTCCTGCTCTGGTCTCCGGCTCCGCCTGCTGCACCACCCCGGTCACCTGCTCTGCCGGCGCCGCCCTGGCCTCCTGCTCGGCTGGCGCCGCCACTACACAAACCCGAACCGCTCCCCACCCTGGATGTGCCTTCGGTCCATCCTCCTGGACTGGTTTCTGTAAACTTGGGAGCGTCTGGAAGCCGCACGTAGGGGGGTGGGGGGGGGTCTGCTGTTAATTGTTGACCCTGCCCACCTATTTGTTACCATGGACATTAACTGCACTCATTTTGTCTTAGTCTGTGATTGCCTCCTTCTTGTGATTGGTTCTTGTTCCCTATATCTACTCTGTTCATTTTCCCTGTTGGGAGTCGTTGTTAGTATGTGCTATGCTGTCTGTTTATGTCTCTGTTTCTGTGCCCTGTCCTGCTCAGTGTTCTGCCCTGTTCTGTTTTTGCCTGCTTGTTTGTTTCTTGTTTCCTGTTTTTGTCTATTAAAATGATTTAACTGTATTTGGATCCGCATTCGCCTGTGACTAACCGTGACAGGTACACTACATTCTACCATGTCACTTATAGCCACCTGAAGCCCACCTACACAAATCCTTTAGTGTAACACACAGAAGTGTTGTGTTAGATTTTTACCTACAAGGTGGGTTAGATTTCCCTGCTATGTGTATAGTCAGTGTTTTAGATTTAACAAACAAATGTCTGTATGTTGATCCATCTAAAGCTAATATTTGTGTATGTACAGTGTCACTCATTTAAAGGTAAGAAGTTTGACTTTGTTTATTTCTGATGCTGTGTGCAGTCGTGCTGATGTGATGTCACTCTGTAAACAGGGAAGGAGCTCAGATTTGAGAAGAAAACCCCACGTTCACTTCTCAGTTGTAGAGGCATTAAAGACATGATCCCATTTACTCTGTCGAGAAAGAAGGGTTCACTAAGTTGCTTCAAAAACTCTCCTTCATAAACTGGATGTTATTTATCATGCTGCAATCTGCTTTGTGACTGGAGCTTCATTTAACACTCACCATTGCCTCCTGTATTCTTTGTTGAATTGGTATTCTCTTCATTCTCACAGACAAACTCATTGGTTTCTGTTCATTTATAAAACTCTTATTGGTAAAACTCCCTCATATTTACGGTCTCTTCTTAATGTTAATAATACAAGTCATAATCTGCGCTCTAACCGATTCTTTAATTTCTGCATTCCTAAAGTCCGTACATCCTTTTGGTCGTTGCTGTTTTCAGTTTTCTGCTGCATATGATTGGAATCATCTGCAGCTGACTCTTAAGCTTAGATAATTTCGATCGCTTTCTTCCTTTAAATATTCAATTCAGTCACTAACTCACGATCACTGTATTTGTTTTTAGTTTTTTGTTTGTTTTTGCATGTCATCGTTTATAGCTGTGTTTGTGTATTGTATTAGTTTTTATGTTCCCTCTTGGTCAGGGCATCATTGTAAATGAGAACTGCTTCTGAACTGACTCACCTGGTTAAATAAAGAAATAAAACATAATAAAATAAATTTAAAAAAATCTGTTATGTACAGTACACGATGGTCTTATACCTAATGGTCTTATAATAAATTGTAGCGTGCAGAAAGACGTCCCTGCTCCTGTAAATGTGCTGATGTGGTGTCCTGTCCTCTGATTTGTGTGTGTGACACAAACACACTGACATTTCTGTTACATCTTCAAATTTACCTGGATTATGGCTGTTTGTGTGTGTTTGAGATCAGTGTTCTGATATATTTCATCATTTCTCTTCCAGTCTGTGTCGGTGTAATCTGACAGGGGAAAGTAGAGTTCTGTCCTCAGTTCTCAGCTCAAACTTCTCCAGTCTGAGAGAACTGAACCTAAGTCACAATAAACTGCAGGATTCAGGAGTGAAGCTGCTCTCTGTTGGACTGAAGAATCCACACTGTACACTGGAGATACTGAGGTACACACACACACACACACACACACACACGTCTGTCGATAAAAAAACATCTTAATGTCAGGTTTACATACTCTTTTGTGATTTGGCGAGAAATCGCAGTATCCTTTTCTCTGTGATGCACATTCTTACTTATCACATCTGTACACAGATGTTTATTTTATATTTTTATCCTGATATTAGAACCTTGTGTTCAGGTGGACACTTTATTTCTCACTGATGGAAACACCTCAATTCACTATCAATGAAATAAATCAAATATTTCATCATTTCTCTTCCAGTCTGTGTTGGTGTAATCTGACAGAGGAAAGCTGTAGAGTTCTGTCCTCAGTGCTCAGCTCAAACTCCTCCAGTCTGAGAGAACTGAACCTGAGTAACAATAAACTGCTGCAGGATTCAGGAGTGAAGCTGCTCTCTCATCTGTACACAGATGTTCATTTTATATTTTTATCCTGATATTTACTACCTTGTGTTCAGGTAGACACTTTATTTCTCACTGATGAAAACACCTCAATTCACTATCAGAGAAATAAATCAAACACCATCATTTCTCTTCCAGTCTGCGTGAGTGTAATCTGACAGAGGAAAGCTGAAGAGTTCTGTCCTCAGTTCTCAGCTCAAACTCCTCCAATCTGAGAGAACTGAACCTGAGTTACAATAAACTGCAGGATTCAGGAGTGAAGCTGCTCTCTGATGGACTGAAGGATCCACACTGTACACTGGAGACATTGAGGTACACACACACACACACACACACACACACACACACACACACACACACACACACACGTCTGTCCATAAAAAACATCTAAGCATCTGTCAATAAAAAACATCTTAATGTCAGGTTTACATACTCTCTTGTGATGTGGCGAGAAATCGCAGGATCCTTTTCTCTGTGATGTGCATTCTTACTTGTCACACCTGTACACAGACTGCAGCCCCTTATGAAGAAGTCAAAACCAAGGTCCGTGACGTCGCCTGGTATGGCGCAACCGAGGCCCCACCCTGGATCCATGCCCGGGGTTGGGGCTCGCATGTGAGCGCCTGGTGGCCGGGTCTTCCCCCACGGGGCCCGGCCAGGCCCAGCCCGAAGGAGCGACGTGGGGCTGATCTCCCGTGGGCCCACAACCTGCAGGAGGAACCGTAAGGGGCTGGTGCATTGTGGATTGGGTGGCAGTCAAAGGCAGGGGCCTCACTGTCACCTCACTGGGGGAAAAGGAGCCTGAGCTGGTGCGGGAGGCTGAGAGATACCGACTAGAGATAGTTGGGCTTGCCTGCACGCACAGCTTGGGCTCTGGAACCCAACTCCTCGAGAGAGGCTGGACTCTCTACTACTCTGGAGTTGCCCATGGTGAGAGGAGGCGGGCTGGTGTGGGCTTGCTCATACCCCCCCAGCTCAGTCACCATGTGTTGGAGTTCACCATGAGAGGGTCGTTTCCCTGCGCCTTCGGGTCGGGGATAGGTCTCTCACAGTTATTTGTGCTTATGGGCCAAGTGGCAGTGTAGAGTACCTGACCTTCTTCTTGACGTCTCTAGGAGGGGTGCTGGAAAATGCTCCAACCGGGGACTCTGTTGTTCTACTGGGGGACGTCAACGCTCACATGGGCAGCGACAGTGACACCTGGAGGGATGTGATTGGGAGGAACAGCCCCCCCGACCTGAACCCAAGTGGTGTTCTGTTTTTGGACTTCTGTGCTAGTCACAGTTTGTCCATAACGAATACCATGTTCAAGCATAAGGGTGTCCATCTGTTCACATGGCACCAGGACACCCTAGGTCGGAGGTCGATGATCGACTTTGTGGTTGTTTCATCTGACCTCCAGCCATATGTCTTGGACACTCGGGTAAAGAATGGGGCGGAGCTGTCAACTGATCACCACCTGGTGGTGAGTTGGATCCGATGGCGGGGGAGGAAGTTGGACAGACTTGGCAGACCCAAATGTACTGTGAGGGTCTGCTGGGAACGTTTGGCAGAGTCTCCGGTCAGAGAGATCAGAACTCCCACCTCTGGCAGAGCTTCAACCAGATCCCGAGGGAGGTTGGAGACATTGAGTCCGAGTGGACCATGTTCTCCACCTCCATTGTCAACGCGACTGATCCTAGCTGTGGCCGTAAGGTCTCCGGTGAGTGTTGTGTCGGCAATCCCCGTACCCGGTGGTGGACCCCGGAAGTAAGGGATGCCGTCAAGCTGAAGAAGGAGTCCTATCGAGCCTTGTTGGCTCGGAGGACTCCGGAGGCAGCTGATAGGTACAGGAGGGCCAAGCGAGCTTCAGCCTGGGTGGTTGCAGAGGCAAAAACTCGGGTCTGGGAGGAGTTTGGTGAGGCCATGGAGAAGGACTATCGGTTGGCCTCGAAGAAATTCTGGCAAACCGTCTGGCACCTCAGGAGGGGGAAGCAGTGAGGGAGCAGAGGCCAAGGGCTCGGTTGTGGACTTGTCGATCTCTCAAGCTGAAGTAACTGAGGTAGTTAAGAATCTCCTTAGTGGCAAGGCACCAGGGGTGGATGAGATCCGCCCTGAGTACCTCAAGTCTCTGGATGTTGTGGGGCTGTCTTGGTTGACACACCTCTGCAACATCGTGTGGCGGCTGGGGACAGTGCCTCTGGACTGGCAGACTGGGGTGGTGGTCCCTCTGTTTAAGAAGGGGGACTGGAGGGTGTGTTCCAACTACAGGGGGATCACGCTCCTCAGCCTCCCCGTAAAAGTCTATGCCAGGTACTGGAGAGGAGAATCCGGCCGATAGTCGAACCTCGGATGCAGGAGGAACAATGCGGGTTTCGTCCCGGTCGTGGAACACTGGACCATCTCTATACCCTCGCCAGCTTGCTGGAGGGTGCATGGGAGTTTGTCCAACCTGTCCACATGTGCTTTGAGGATTTGGAGAAGGCATTCGACTGTGTCCCTCGTGGTGACCTGTGCGGGGTGCTCCGGGTGTATGGGGTCCGGGGCCCTCTGCTAAGGGCCGTCCGGTCCATATATGACCGGAGCAGGAGTTTGGTTCGCATAGCCAGCAGTAAGTCAGACTTGTTCCCAGTGAATGTTGGACTCCGACAGAGCTGCCCTTTGTCACCGGTCCTGTTCAATATTTATATAGACAGGATTTCTAGGAGCAGTCAGGGGCCGGAGGGAGTCCGTTTTGGACACCACAGGATTTCATCTCTGCTTTTTGCAGATGATGTTGTCCTGTTGGCTTCCTCAAAACAGAACCTTCAGTGTGCACTGGGATGGTTTGCAGCTGATTATGAAGTGGCAGGAATGAGAATCAGAACCTCCAAGTCAGTGGCCATGGTTCTCAGCCGGAAAAGGGTGGCTTGTCCCCTTCAGTTTGGCGGAGAGCTCCTGCCTCAAGTGGAAGAGTTTAAGTATCTTGGGGTCTTGTTCACGAGTGAGGAAAGGATGGAGCGGGAGATCGACAGGCGGATCGGTGTATCTTCTGCAGTGATGCGGTCGATATACCGGTCTGTTGTGGTGAAGAAAGAGCTGAGCCGCAAGGCGAAGATCTCTATTTACCAGTCGATCTACGTTCCTACCCTCACCTATGGTCATGAGCTTTGGGTTATGACCGAAAGGCCAAGAACCCAGATACAGGCAGCTGAAATGAGTTTCCTCCGTGGGGTGGCTGAGCTCTCCCTTAGACATAGGATGAGGAGCTCAGTCACTCGGGAGGAGCTCAGAGGAGAGCCGTTGCTCCTCCACATCGAGAGGGGTTAGAGGGGTCAGCCGGGCATCTGTTTCGAATGCCTCCTGGATGCCTCCCTGGGGAGGTGTTCCGGGCATGTCCAACCGGGAGGAGGCCCCGGCGAAGACCTAGGACACGCTGGAGGGATTATGTCTCTCGGCTGGCCTGGGAACGCCTCGGTATTCCCCTGGAAGAGCTGGAGGAAGTGTCTGGGGAGAGGGAAGTCTGGGCATCCCTGCTTAGTCTGCTGCCCTCGCGACCCGGCCCCGGATAAGCGGTAGAAGATGGAGGGATGGATGGATGGATCCTGATATTAGAACCTTGTGTTCAAGTAGACACTAAGCACGAACCTTGTCTGACTGGTCGTGGAGGTGGTGTCGCCACTATCCTTAGTGATTACCTCACTGTTACCCAGAGAACACAGCGTAGATTTAGTTCTTTTGAAGTGCTCGTCCTTAATGTTACACTATCGCACGTGCACACGAAGAAATCCCTGATGTCTCTTGCTCTAGCGACCGTGTACAGACCCCCAGGGCCCCAGACCCCCAGGGCCCTACACAGTTTTTCTTAGAGAATTCACAGATTTCCTCTCAGACCTATTAGTTAACTTTGACAAAGCATTAATTGTAGGAGACTTTAACATTCATGTTGACGACACAAACGACGCTTTAGGACTCACATTTATGGACTTACTAAACTCACTTGGGCTCAAACAAAACATCACTAGTGCAACTCATCGACGTAACCACACACTAGATTTAATAATATCACACAGCATAGAAGTCACTGATATAGATATCATACCTCAAAGTGATGACATCACAGACCATTACCTCATAATGTACACACTACCTATAGAACAGACTAACTATGTCTCACCACGTTATCGACTCGGTAGAACCATTATTCCGACCACCAAAGACAGATTCACAAATAACCTGCCTGATCTGTCTGGACTTCTTACTGTACCCTCAAACTCAAACGACCTAGATGCAATGACTAACAGCATAGACGCTATATTCACTAGCACATTAGACACTGTTGCCCCAGTCAGATTACAGAAGGTTAGAGATAAAACACTTGCACCATGGTATAATAGTCATACTCACACACTCAAGAGGGAGTCCCGTAACCTCGAACGGAAATGGAGAAAAACTAAATTAGAGGTGTTTAGAATTGCGTATAAGGACAGTATGTCCAGCTACAGACAGGCTCTAAAAGCTGCTAGGGCTGAGCACCTGAGCAAACTCATAGAAAATAACCAGAACAATCCCAGGTTTTTATTTAGCACAGTGGCTAGTTTAACAAAAAATCAGAAATCTGAACACACTATTCCATCACATTTCAGTAGTGACTTTATGAGATTCTTCACTGATAAAATCGAAAGTATCAGGAATAAAATAGGCGACGCTCAACATATGAGAGCAACCAGTGACACAATCTCACCTAAGGCTTTGCACAGCTTTACAAGTTCAGGACAGGAAGAGTTAGATAAACTTATTACTACAGCTAAATCAACAACATGTTCACTAGACCCCATCCCAACTAAACTACTGAAAGAAGTGTTACATAAAGCTGGTGAGCCTCTTCTTAATATCATTAACTCCTCGTTATCTTTAGGTTACGTCCCGAAGTCTTTTAAGTTGGCAGTTATTAGGCCACTCATCAAAAAACCTAACTTAGACCCTAATGAACTATCAAATTACAGACCTATCTCACACCTCCTGTTTATGTCTAAAATACTTGAAAAGGTTGTGTCTGTTCAACTGAGCTCCTTCTTACAGGAGAGCAACATCCTTGAAGAGTTTCAGTCAGGTTTCAGGCCCCATCATAGCACAGAAACTGCACTTGTTAAAGTTACAAACGACTTGTTCTTAGCTTCGGACCAAGACTGTATGTCACTATTAGTTCTACTTGACCTTAGTGCTGCATTCGACACTATAGATCACAACATTCTTCTAGATCGCTTACAATATTACACAGGTATTCATGGTCAGGCTTTAAGCTGGTTTAGATCGTACCTGTCTGACCGATACCATTTTGTAGAATTAAATGGTGAATCCTCCAGTTTACTACCCGTTAATTATGGGGTCCCTCAAGGATCAGTTCTAGGACCTCTGCTTTTCTCTATATACATGCTTCCATTAGGGAACATTATTAGAAGACATGGGATTAGTTTCCATTGTTATGCTGATGACACACAGTTATATATCTCATCAAAACCAGATGAAATAGCCACAGTGTCCAAATTAACTCAGTGCCTTAGAGAGATAAAAGACTGGATGAGCTGCAACTTTCTATTGTTAAACTCCGATAAGACAGAAATACTACTCATAGGTCCAAAAACCAGTGCACATAAACTCTCACAACTTAACTCCCATTTAGAGGGATGTACTGTTACTAGTAGCTCGACAGTGAAAGACCTCGGTGTTATATTAGACAGTAACTTGTCTTTTAAAAATCATATCGCCCATACTACCAAAACAACCTTCTTCCACCTTAGAAACATTGCCAAGCTGAGAAACATCCTGTCTGTATCTGATGCTGAGAAGCTAGTTCATGCGTTCATGACCTCTAGACTGGACTATTGTAATGCATTACTAGGTGGTTGTCCTGCATCTTTAATAAATAGGTTACAGTTAGTCCAAAATGCAGCTGCCAGAGTTCTCACTAGGACAAGAAAGTATGACCATATAACCCCAATTTTATCATCTCTACACTGGCTACCTGTTAAGTATAGAATTGACTACAAACTGCTGCTACTTACGTACAAGGCTCTTAATGGTTTAGCTCCCATGTATCTAACTAGTCTTCTAACACGTTACAATCCTTCACGCTCTCTGAGATCACAAAACTCAGGACTTCTGCTAGTTCCCAGAATATCTAAGTCTACTAAAGGTGGTAGAGCATTTTCTTATTTAGCTCCCAAACTTTGGAATAGTCTTCCTGATAGTGTTCGGGGCGCAGACACACTTTCCCAGTTTAAATGTAGATTAAAAACTCATCTCTTTAGTCAGGCGTACACATAATACATCCCATAATATCATGCACCAGTACATCAGACCAGCACATTTTTATGAACAGCAGATATGTTAATCCCTTTCCACTGCTTCTCTCTTTGTACCCATCCCGAGGCATCCAGACACTGTACCAGCTCCCAACGTCCTCTGTGGGACGAAGCCTTTGGACGTCCACTGAGCCGAGGCCGACTCTAAGAATCCTGAGACATCTCCAGTTAGACTCTGTGGTACTCAGGAGATCAGAAGTCCTTGAACCTCACACCAATACCACATTTAACTGACTGTATATTACAATCACACCCCCAGTGTCACCCATATGAGGATGGGTTCCCCCTTGAGTCCGGTTCCTCTCAAGGTTTCTTCCTTTACCAATTTAAGGCAGTTTTTCCTTGCCACTGCTGCCTGAGTCATCTCAGACTTGCTCATAGGGGAATAAATACATACACACTGTGAACTATATACATCTAATAATAATCTAGAATTTTTATTCTGTTAATTCTTATTTCTTTTATTATTCGTTAATTCCTTTATCATTAATTATGTTTACCTTCTGCTCTGTGTTTATGTTCTGTAAAGCTGCTTTGAGACAATGTCTATTGTAAAAAGCGCTATACAAATAAACTTGAATTGAATTGAATTGAATTGAATACTCAAACTTGTTTCCTTATCTGATTTTGTCTGTAAAGTTTTCTACATTTCTTGTACATAAAATAGTCAATCGTTGTCCTGCAAGTTTTTCACTATATCTCTTTGTACTGTCCTCAACATGTTTTAGTTGATGATACTATAAAGATTAAAGGCTCAGCTCAATCCTGATATCAGTGTTAACAATATACCAACACTCTTTTCATGGAACCTTTCTGTGTGTCTGTCATTCCTGGTTCTATTAAATATACAAAGTCCTTGAATCCTGAACTGATTACTCTGTGAAATCTAACCCTAGACTGGCTCTTAACACTGTACACAGATAACGCTACTGTACAGACTGTAACGTTTTAACTGAACATTAATACATCATTTGGATTAAACACACAGTGACCAAGAGCATCACTACCAGAGATATGTGATGATGGCTGAGGGAGTTTGTGCTGTGTGGTAAAAAGTGTTTATGCTTCACAGCTGACATTAGTGATGATAGTGGAGAAAGAAGTTGACCAGTAGGGCTGAGGGAAAAAAATCAATTCACCTAACTTGTCACGGTCGGCGCACCTGCCCCGCCTCACAACCGGCAACTAAGAGAAACTGACGACTGCAGTTCCCACAAACAACTTCTCCGGGGCTAATTACTCAACCAGCTGTTTCCCATTTCCAACGCTATATAAACTGAACTTGAACTTTCCCCCAGTGCGAAGTCTCGACTAGCTTTTGCTGTCATTCTGACTGTTTCCGTGTTGTGATTCTGATTTTGGTTTTGACTCTGTTTTGTACCTTGATCCTCTGATTGTTTGCTGCCTGCCCTGACCTTCTGCCTGCCTTTTCGTTTATGATTTTGCCTGTCCTTCAATATCGTTCTGCTGTTTTTGACCCTGCCTGTCTGTATCCGAATTGTTAATAAAATACGCTGTACATGGATCACTAGCCGTATGACTCGTCCTTACATAACTATTGCAATTCTTTTTAAAACAATTTTAAAATCGATTGTTTTACACCAGAATCGATTTATATTTACTTATTTTACTTTTCCTAAGAGGTGGTGGAGGGAAGTGAAGTAATTATACTGATGTACTTGTTCCTTAGTGACACATGTTTTCGGAGTGCGTAGGAAACCCTTCCACCCTCCCACTAAAGGATGTGTCTTATTTTGCATGGGTTAGTTTTGAAAACACAAGATCACAAGTAGAGTTACTCTTACCTTGAACGCAGGTGTCCTTCGATGTCCCTCTGTCTTCTAACAAAGGATCCTCTTCAAGTTCTTCTACATAATCTATTGTTTGAATCTTTAGATGAAGGAGTCAGACTTAGACCTTTTTGTCTTTTCAGGATCCTCACAATGGGAGGCCTTGTTTTTATTAAAAGTAGTGTAATACAAATAGGTGTGTGTAATATATGTAAGGTAAAAGAAGAAAATTACAAACCAAAATCTCCTTCAAATAGTCAAACAATTCTAGCATAAGTAGAAATAAGTAAAATGCAAAGATAAAAACAAACCAAGAAACACTCTCAGTGTAAGCCTGTGTTTGTTGTCCTGATCCACCCTCTATAAGCAATAACAAAGTGCACAATGAGCACAATGAGCTTGCCTCGGGGTGAATGTACACCAAAAACCAATAACAATAATCTAAAACTGAGAGTGTGTGTGCCCTGCGATGGGTTGGCACTCCATCCAGGGTGTATCCTGCCTTGATGCCCGATGACGCCTGAGATAGGCACAGGCTCCCCGTGACCCGAGTAGTTTGGATAAGCGGTAGAAGATGAATGAATGAATGAATGAATGAATGAATGAATGAATGAATGAATGAATTAATAATCTAAAACCCTATTTATATGATTTATTAGTATGATCTCATAACGGTCATTCTGCTCCTCTCTCATGATTTCATGCTTCTGCAAAACATCCTGAGAAGTCTCCTCAGCTGCACTGCTGACTGTGTGTTCATATGATGCTGGCAGAAAGCTGTGGACACAAAACCTTGTGTTCCCTTTTGAGGGAACTCGATGCTGCGTCAGTGCTGATGGTATGGGAATGCTTCTGGGAGGAAGTTATGTCTGAAGCTCTGTGTGCACACACGCCATTTTAATGGCTCGGGAAGGACATATGACGGAGTGATTATGTGCCAGCAAGTCCATATAAGGGCACCTACATCACACCACACTTCTTTGTCTTCAGGAAGCGCTCTGTGTATGTGTGTCAATTGTTTGCCCTGTCTGTCAAGTGCAGGGAGAGAAAAATATATGCCTGGCAAGAAAAACAATAAGAGATTTTATTTTTTAAAGAGATTTTAAACCAAATGAATACAACAGTCTAAATGAGTCTACACCATCAGGATATATCTATAAGCATGAGCCTCGTCAGACTGGTCGTGGAGGTCTCTAGTGATCTCAATTCAGTTGTGAGGATTTTATGAGATTCTTCACTGATAAAATTAAAAGCATCAGGAACAAAATAGGTGATGTTCAACATGTGAGAGCAGCTTGTGCCTCAGTCTCACCTAAAGTGCTACACTCACAACTACAGTGCTTTACAAGTACAGGACAGGAAGAGTTAGATAAGCTTGTTCACTACACCCCATCCCAACTAAATTACTAAAAGAAGTGTTATATAAAGCTGGTGAGCCTCTTCTTAATATTATTAACTCCTTGCTATCTTTAGGTTACCCTAGATCACTTACAAAATTACACAGGTATTCATGGACAGGCTTTAAGTTGGTTTAAATCCTACCTGTCTGATCGACACCATTTTGTAGTATTAAATGGTGAATCCTCCAGCTTATTGCCAGTTAATTATGGGGTCCCTCAAGGATCAGTCCTTGGACCCCTGCTCTTCTCGACATACATGCTTCCATTAGGGAACATCATTAGAAGACATGGGATTAATTTCCACTGTTATGCTGACGATACACAGTTATATATCTCATCAAAACCAGATGAAATAGCCACAGTGTCCAAATTAACTCAGTGCATTAGAGAGATAAAAGATTGGATGACCTGTAATTTTCTGTTATTAAACTCCGATAAGACAGAAATACTACTTATAGGTCCAAAAACAAGTACACAGAAACTCTCACAAGTTAACTTCCATTTAGAGGGATGTACTGTTACTAGTAGATCAACAGTGAAGGACCTGGGTGTTATATTAGACAGCTAGTTCATGCATTTATGACCTCTAGACTGGACTATTGTAATGCATTACTAATGCATTACTAGAGTTGAACGGTTTGTGTACTCTTTTAGTTCACTCAGTTACTTAGTTGTAATTGTTTGTTTTTTCTTTCCTTGCATTGTTCGTTGTTCATGTCATTGTTATTAATATCTCTGATCTAAGAACAGTTAGACCGATTTATTCACTGAGCAAGAGTAAAAAGGACTGGGAATGTGGATGTATAAGAGCAGCATAGCTTTTGAGTCAGTGACACTCTAACCGGCTTTTAAGACCAGCTTAGTCAGTTAGCTGTGATTGGGGGACTCCTGATTCAGTGTAATCTCCTGATTTAATGAGACCTGTCCTCCTGTTTGAATAAGTGTACAGACTGGCACTCTGAACTTGTAATAAAGATGGATCATGGTGTAATGATGTGAACGACAGATTGTTTACAGTGCTGAGACAAAACAGAAGTATTCAATTATGCTGATATTTCTGTCGTAATTCTAGAATGATGGAGGGAAGAGCTCAGACTCATCACCAGACACCCGCTGCTGTGGTCATGAGATGCGACTCAGTCAATGGATCGTCCCACTATGGTTTTATCAGAGACAGACGACCGTCGACACTGATGTGAGGTCATGTATAGTGACGAGTGTTTACAGCAGTCTGGTTCCACCTGATCAACTCACGTTCCATACCCAGTTCTGAAGCCTTCCTTCATGAGTCTATCAAGTGTTCTGAAGCAGTAAACACTATACTGTGCAGTGCTGCAGCTCACAGGACTGGCAGTGTAGGAAAAGTGCTTTACAGAGTTCAGTTCAGTCTGGTCAGTGCCTTCTGAGCTGGAGGGTCTGTGGTGCTACAGAAGAAGACGATACATTACACACCTGGGACATTAATGTACATATCAAAGCTGTCTATTCATGCTATTCAAACATTGTTCTATCATACATGTGGTGCGTCAGCTAGGAAATCCTGAAATCAGTGTATGTGTGTCTAATGAGGATAGCGTTAATCATCTGTGCCGTGTGCTATTTATCGATGTGTGATGATTTGTGCAGCTCTGATACTATAGTCCATATTACATGATGGGTTTTGTTTGTTCACAGATGCACAAAAATCAAACATCAAGACAGGGCAAGTCGGGCGCTTGACCAATATAAGAAAAAAGATTCATAGATGTAGAGTGAATGTAACTAATAGGTTTTGGAAAAAGACATGTTGGGGAGGGGTAAGACATGTGATGGGATGGGCTTGGGGATGTGATACGGAACCAGAATTGTACACAAAAGTTTCAAAATAGTTGAATGGTAAGCAGAGATAGGTCAATACAAACTGTTGTAGAGTTCGATATTCCGTTCTACGCGTACTTGGAGGACCTTGTTCTTTCACGGCACACAGTGAATGTCGTAATTCTCGAATCCAATCAACAACAAAGCACACACATTCATATCCTCCTTCATCTTCTCCGATCTGTTTTTTCTTCTCCAACAGACACGCCACTCACACACTCTGACTGTTACATCCACATAATTCTACTGTCCTTCATGACCCTATCTAACAGTCCACACAGTCTACTTCTTCTCTGAGCATTATAAGTCCATTATTGTGAGATTAATTATTTATTCTGATTTTGTGATTCGTTCATTTTTTTCTGTCCGTTTCTGACAGAGCTTTCTGTGGTACAAACTGTACAAGTTGTGCAATGATGTTTGACTTGTATTGATATATGGGGAGGGGGGGGGGGGGGCCGGCTCGCGCGGCGCTCTCGTGGGATCTAACCTCTCTAGTAATGTTTAGATCTGTTCCTGTGTGTTTCTAACCAGGAGCTGGAACACAAAGTCATCACTCTGATAAAGAATGAGCTGATGAGGTTTAGGAAGCTCCTGAGTCCAGATTACCCAGCATGCACTGAGAGGGAGGTGGAGGATGAGGAGGATCTTCACAGTGTCAGAGACGGAGCGCTGAAGATCACACTGCACTTCCTGAAGAACATGAACCACACAGATCTCGCTAACACACTGCACAACAGTAAGAGCTCTGAGTCATGACTTTATTCCATCAGGTTCACTTTAGAGAGAGGAAAAAGTTTTAGATATAAACTTTTAGTTTTAAATTTAATTTTAATATCATGTTGTATCTGTTCATGGTCCAGCTTCAATAATATTTAGTACATCAGTCAGGAATTAATAGCAATGTTTGAATGATTTTGCATTGTAACTATTTATAACTAAACTAGATATTACTTTGTTTATTAGAACTCACCTCTGTGTATCAGACAAAGTTGAAGTCCAATCTGAGAGAGAAGTTTAAAAGAATTAATGAAGGAATCTCACAGTATGGAAGCTCAGCACTTCTGAGTGAGATCTACACTGAGCTCTACATCACAGAGGGTTGGAGTGGAGATGTCAATAATGAACATGAGGTGAGACAGATTGAGGCAGCGTCCAGGAGACCAGCAACACAGGAGAAACCCATCAAATGTAATGAGATCTTTAAAGACAAGTCCATCAGAACTGTGCTGACTAAAGGAGTTGCTGGAATTGGAAAAACAGTCTCTGTGCAGAAGTTCATTCTGGACTGGGCTGAAGGAAAAGCAAATCAGGACGTCTTCTTCATGTTTCCACTTCCCTTTAGAGAGCTGAATCTGATGAAGCAGCAAAATCTCAGTCTCATGAAACTTCTTCATCACTTTTTCCCAGAAATAAGAAAACTAGAATCAATAGACTGTGACTCCTACAAAGTGGTGTTGATCTTTGATGGTCTGGATGAGTGTCGACTTCCTCTAAATTTCCAGAAGAATGAGAGATTGTGTGATGTGACAGAGTCAGCCTCAGTGGATGTGCTGCTGACGAACCTCATCAAGGGGAATCTGCTTCCCTCTGCTCTCCTCTGGATAACCACAAGACCAGGAGCAGCCAATCAGATCCCTCCTGAGTGTGTAGACCAGGTAACAGAGGTACGAGGCTTCAGTGATCATCAGAAAGTGAAGTACTTCAGGAAGAGGATCAGTGACCAGAGCCTGGCCAATAAAATCATCACACACCTGAAGTCTTCAAGAAGCCTCTACATCATGTGCCACATCCCAGTTTTCTGCTGGATCTCAGCCACAGTTCTAGAGAGAATGTTGGGTGAAGCAGAGAGTGGAGAGATCCCCAAGACTCTGACTCAAATGTTCACACACTTCCTGATCTTTCAGATCAAACACAAGGACCAAAAGTACCATCAGAAATGTGACCCTGATCCTCAGCAGACCAGAGAGAGTATCATGGCACTGGGAAAACTGGCTTTCCAGCAGCTGGAGAAAGGAAACCTGATCTTCTATGAGGAAGACCTGAGGGAGTGTGGCATTGATGTCAGAGAAGTGTCAGTGTACTCAGGAGTGTGTACCCAGATCTTCAGAGAGGAGTTTGGGCTTCACCTGGGGAAGGTGTTCAGCTTTGTACATCTGAGTGTTCAGGAGTTTCTGGCTGCTTTATATGTATTTTTCTGCTTTATTTTAAGAAATACAAATGTGCTTGTGGGGCAAAACACTGGACTTTTTAATTTCTTCAGAAATGCATACATGTCTGATCTCCTCAGGAGTGCTGTGGAGAAGGCCTTACAGAGTGAGAATGGACACCTGGACCTGTTCCTCCGCTTCCTTCTGGGTCTCTCACTGGAGACCAATCAAATTCTTTTACTAGACTTAATGCCACAGACAGGAAGCAGATCTCACAGCAAACAGGAAACAGTGAAGTACATTAAGGAGAAGATCTGGGAGAATCTATCTCCAGAGAAATCCATCAATCTGTTCCACTGTCTGAATGAACTGAATGATCATTCTCTAGTGCAGGAAGTACAAACCTACCTGTACAGGGGAGGTTACAGTCCTCTAAGTTTAACCAGTCTCTCTCCTGCTCAGTGGTCAGCTCTGGGGTTTGTGTTTCTGAACTCAGATCAGGAGCTGGATGTGTTTGATTTGAGGAAATATGATCCATCACATGAATGTCTTCTGAGGCTGCTGCCAGTGGTCAAAGCCTCCAGAGAAGCTGAGTGAGTATTTTTATTTATAAATGTATTACTGCATGGTTTATTATTTTAATGTAACACTGAACTGCACTGTTTGGATTAATGTGTGTTAATAGTTCCTCTAATCATCTTTAAACAAACCTCTGGTACTTTTACAGGAGATTGTTTCACTTTTTATACTAACATGTTATATGTGAACTGAGGGCTGGGCCACATGGACAACATCTTATAACATCATATGAGTCAAGTTCACGTTCACTTTATTTATAAAGCACATTTAAAACAGCCACAGGACTGACCAAAGTGCTGTACATTAAAGTGTTAGTAAAAATACTCAGAAAAAAAAGATACTAAGACAGGAGATAATAATAAAAAGAAAAATAGAATTAAACAATACAATAATACACACTAAAACACTAAAACAAGCAATAATAGACCAATTAGAAAACAATAAGAAGAAAATGAAAAGGACAACTATAGATATGCTGAGGAAGAGAGATACGTTTTTAAAAGGGAAAGGGTGCTAATCTTAATTCTATTTTTCAAATCATTCCAAAGCTGTGGCCCAATCACTGAAAAAGCTCGATCCCCTCTAGGCTTGATTCTTGAAAAGGGAACAGTGAGGAGGTTCTGGTTGCCTGATTTTAGCCTTCTTGAAGGAGAGTACGGATGTAAAAACTCAGATAGATAAATAAATAGGAGCTTGATTATGCAGGGACTTAAAAACAAATAAAAGTATTTTAAAACAAATTCTGTAATCAATAGGCAACAAGTAAAGAGTCCTCAGAAGAGGGGTAATGTGATCGCTTTTGCACTTTTTTAAAATAAATCTGGCAGCAGCATTTTGAACCAATTGTAAACGGTTAATTGCTTTTTGGCAACACCAGAGTAAAGAGAGTTACAATAGTCTAAACGAGATGTGATTAGAGCATGTGCTGCCATCGCTAAGGTTTTATCAGTTAAAAAGTGCGTAATTTTTGATAAAATGCGTAGCTGATAAAAACTAGATCCAATGACAGCGGAAACTTGTTCATCAAATTTTAAGGACTCGTCTAAGAGAACACCCAGATTCCGTTTAGGTCTGCGGAGACCTAAAGACGGAAAGACATCCTAAGTCAGGGTTGTTGACCTTTACACTTTCTGTGGGGCCGAACACTATCACCTCAGTTTTATCTTCATTTAAAAACAGAAAGTTTTGGGCTAGCCAAGCTTTAACTTCATCTAAACAGAATAAAAGGGATGTAATGGATGAGGGGTCATTTTTCTTAAAAGGTAAATAGATTTGGGTATCGTCCACGTAAAAGTGAGACGACAATCCGTATTTCCTCAGAATGGAGCCCAGTGGTAACATGTACAAAGAAAACAGGGAAGGTGCCAGAATTGAACCTTGAAGAAGACCACAAGACAGTGGGGCAGTGGAGGAGGAAAAGTTAACCAGTTTAAATATAGCGTTCAGCGTCAGTTCAGGCAGGCTCGGCTGTCAGCTGATGTCAACTTTCTAACCCCGCCCATCAGCTGATCTTATTCCTAAGCGTGCTATTGGTCCATTTCAAACAGGGTGCCCTATTTAAATGCTTTTTTCAGTCTGTCTGCTTGGCTGTTTCCTCTGCATTGCAGCAACTGCGATTTAAACTTGTTTATCTTCTATCTTCTTTTGTGGGGCTGCTGCCTCTGCTTTGCTGCTGCAATTCAAACTTGATGGCTAATTAGAGTTTAAACCACAGCTATCTCCTTCTTTTGGTCTCGCGATATGGGACTATAAGAGGTCGTGATTACTATTTGAGCCGAAAAGGACGTTTGAAGACGCTTTGACCTTACGGTAAATCGATAAGGCGCGCATGTTCGTGTACAGTATAATAGTGCGTTTATTGAGCCGGAAGGGCTGGAGTGTTGTACAGTGCTACACTACGTTAGGCTATGCTTCGATATGCTATGCATGTTATGCTATGCTAGGTTATATTATTGTATGTTATGCTATGTTATAAGATGAGGTTATGCTATGCACGTCACGATGGGTCATGCCATGCTTGCTTTGCCAGGTTAGTTTACCTCATGCTAGGTAATGCTATGTCTCGATATGCTTTGCTTTGCCAGCTCGTTATGTTATGGGGCTGTTTCCTCTGCATTGCTGCTGCTGCGAGTTAAATTCGGTGGCTATTAGAGATTAAACCGCAAGCTATCTCCTTTGTGTTCACGATATGGCACTATAAGAGGTCGTGATTACTATTAGTATACTCGAACAAAGGGGAAATTTTGAAGATGCTTTGAACTTACGGTAAATCGATATGGGGCGCATGTTCGTGTCTAATCGTGCGTTTGTTGAGCCGGAAGCAACCGGGCTGGCGTGTTGTACAGTCTGTTATGCTAGGTAGGCTACGCCTTGCTAGGCTATGTTGCGTTGTGCTAGGCTAGGCCAGGTTAGGTTACGTTACGCTATGTTATGACTCGCTAGGCTGTTATGATACATTATGCTATGATTCACTAGGCTATGTTCGGTGAAAGTGACGTGACATACGGCTGAGTATGGTGAACCATACTCAGAATTTGTTCTCTGCATTTGACCCATCCAAAGTGCACACACAGCAGTGAACACACACACACCGTGAACACACACCCGGAGCAGTGGGCAGCCATTAATGCTGCGGTGCCCAGGGAGCATTTGGGGGGTTCGGTGCCTTGCTCAAGGGCACCTCAATCGTGGCCGGCCCAAGACACGAACCCACAACCTTAGGATTACAAGTCAGACTCTCTAACCATTAGGCCACGACTTGTTATGCTATGCCTCACTAGGCTATGTTAGGTTACATTATGCTATGCCCTGTTAAGCTATGTTAGGTTATGCTATGCCTCGCTAGGCTATGTTGGCTTACGGTATGCTATGCCCTGCTAGGCTGTGTTACGTTATGCTATACCTCGCTAGGCCAGGTTAGGTTACGTTGCCCTATGTTATGCCTCGCTAGGCTGTTATGATACGTTATACTATGCCTCAATAGGCTATGTTAGGTTACTTTATGCCATGCCCTGCTAGGCTATGTTACTTTACGTTATGTTATGCTATGTCTCACTGGGCTATGTTAGGTTACGTTATGCTATCCCTTGCTAGGCTTTGTTATGTTATGTTATGCTATGCCTTGGTAGGCTATGTTGGGTTACTTTATGCTTTGCCCTGCTAGGCTATGTTACGTTATGCTATGCCTCACCAGGTTATGTTAGGTTACGTTATGCTATGCCCTGCTAAACTATGTTAGGTTCCGTTATGCTATGCCCTGCTATGTTAGGTTCCGTTATGCTATGCCCTGCCAAGCTATGTTAGGTTCCGTTATGCTATGCCCTGCCAAGCTATGCTAGGTTCCATTTTGCTATGCCTTGCGAAGCTACGTTAGGTTCTGTTATGCTATGCCCTGCTAAGATGTGTTAGGTTCCGTTATGCTATGCCCTGCTAAGCTACGATAGGTTCCGTTGTGCTATGCCCTGCTAAGCTACGATAGGTTACGTTATGCTATGCCCTGCTAAGCTATGTTAAGTTACGGTATGCTATGCCTCGCTAGGCTATGTTATGCTCTGCTAGGCTACGTTATGTTATGCTATGCGTCGCTAGGCTATGTTAGGTTACTTTATGCCATGCCCTGCTAGGCTATGTTGGGTTACGTTATGTTATGCTATGTCTCACTGGGCTATGTTAGGTTACGTTATGCTATCCCTTGCTAGGCTTTGTTATGTTATGTTATGCCTTGCTAGGCTATGTTGGGTTACTTTATGCTTTGCCCTACTAGGCTATGTTACGTTATGCTATGCCTCACCAGGCTATGTTAGGTTACGTTATGCTATGCCCTGCTAAACTATGTTAGGTTCCGTTATGCTATGCCCTGCCAAGCTATGTTAGGTTCCATTATGCTATGCCCTGCGAAGCTAGGTTAGGTTCCGTTATGCTATGCCCTGCTAAGATGTGTTATGTTACGCTATGTTAGGCCTCGTTGGCTGTTATGATACATTATGCTATGCCTCGCTAGGCTGTGTTATGGTGCTTGGTGCTGTGCCTTGCTGGGCTTGTTTTGTTGCATTGTGCTGTGCCTTGCTAGGCCGTGTTAGGTTACGTTTCGCTATGTTGTGCCTCGCTAGGCTGTTGTGATACGTCGGGCTCTGCCTCGATAGGCTGTTGTGATACATTGTGCTGTGCCTTGCTAGGTGATGTTAGGTTACGTTGCGCTATGTTATGCCTCGCTAGGCTGTTATGATGCGTTATGCTATACCTCACTAGGCTGTGTTATGGTGTGTTGTGCTGTGCCTTGCTGGGCTATGTTGTGTTGCATTGCTAGGCTGTGTCAGGTAACGTTACCATATGTTTTGCCGTACTAGACTGTTGTGATGTGTTATGCTATTCCTCGCTAGGCTGTGTTATGGTGTGGTGTTCTGTGCCCTGCTGGGCTATGTTGTGTTGCATTGCGGTTGGCTGTACCGTGCTAGGCCGTGTTGGGTAACGTTACCATATGTTGTGCCTTGCTAGATTGTTGTGATGCGTTATGCTATGCCTCAATAGGCTGTGTTGTGATACGTTGCGCTATGCTTCGCTGGGCTGTGTTATGGTACAGTATATTGTGCTGTGCATCGCTAGGCTATGTTGTGTTGCGTTGCGTTATGCTATGCTTTGCTAGGCCATGTTAGGTTACGTTGCACTGTGTACCTCGCTAGGCTGTTGTGATGCGTTGTGCTGTGCTTCACTAGGCTGTTATGATGCGTTAGGCCATGCCTGCTAGGCGTTTACGTTGTGCTGTGCCTCACTAGGCTGTTGTGATGCGTTAGGCTGTGCTTTGCTAGGTGTTTTGTTACGTTATGCTGTGCCTCACTTGGCTATTATATGTTGTGCCGTGCCTTGCTGGGCTGTGTTTGTTACATTGTGCTGTGCCCTGCTGGGCTGTGTTGCGTTGCGCTGTGCTATGTTGTGTTGCGTGGTGCTGGTGTAATGCGTTGTGCTGTGCCTCGCTGGGCTGTAGTGATACGTTATGCGGTGCCTTGCTAGGTGTTATTTTGCATTGTGCTGTGCCTTGCTGGGCTGTTTTGCGTTACGTTATGCGATGCCGTGCTGAGCTGTGTTGAGTTACGTTATGATATGCCTTGCTGGGCTGTGTCGGGTTGCGTAACGCTGGGCTATGCCTTGCTGGGCTGTGCTTCGCTGGGCTATGCCTTGCTGGGCTGGGCTTCGCTGGGCTGTTGTAATGCCTTATGCCATGCATTGCTGGGCGTTATGTTGCCTTGTGCTAGGAATCTCTAGGCCGTTATGAGGCCTTATGCCATGCCTTGCTAGGCGTTGTTAAGTTATACGATGCCTCGCTAGGCTATGGTATGTTGTGCTATGCCCTACTAGGCAGTTATGATATGATATGCCATGACTTGCTAGGCGTTATGTTGCGTCACGCTGTGCCTTGCTAGGCTATTGTGATATGTTATGCCATGCCTCGCTAGGCTGTTATGATACGTTATGCAGGAAATATTTACTGGCAAATGGTTTAACTTTACATGGTTAAATTTTAGCCAGCAATGAAAATGAAAAGCTTGATTAAATTTCTCTCCTCTCTGTAGCAGTGTCCAGCGAAAGATAGAGACCTTTGGATTGATAATCAATGGCTCCTGGCCCTGCTTGTATTTTTTCTGTTCCTTACATATAAATAAATGAATGAATGAATGATCGATCGATCGATCCAAAGCTGGAAAGGCCCCGAGAAACATCCTAATCATTGCTTCTTCAATTATTTAATAGCTGGACTTATCCAAGGTTTTCGCAGGAGTGTTTTGGTTGACTACTCATTAGTTTGCCTATAATTTGCTTTCTGCCGTTAAAGAACCTGAAATTGGAAAAGGAAGTTAAGACTGGATTTCTTGTTGGGTCTTTTGAAGTCTCCTTTCTCGGGTTGTTGGATGGATCCTAGAGGGATGGCTACTCGGGATATTCAGGGAGGAGGCACTTGGATCTCGTGTTCTGTTTGTGATTGAGCTAGCTCTGCTGCTGCTACACTAGCTCTCTTCCTCTGCTGCTGCTAGCTCTCCTCCTCTCCTGCTGTCCCTAAGATTAAAGGTTCTGGTTGCTCCTTGGGAAATTGGGATGGCATGATGTTCATGATGATCTGGAGTCTTCTGCAGCCTTGAATCGTATACAGGCACTGAGCCTTCCGTTGGTTTTGGGGGGGGGGGTTTAATGGTCAGTGGTTGCTAGTAAATGGTAAAGGAACTGCTTTCCGTGCCTGATAACATGTCCTCTGCTCTGTTGGTATTTTACTAATGAGTTTGGCTAGTGAAAAGCTTGCTTTAATCCTCTGCTGGCTCTTCAGTTAGCATGAAGAGCCAGGGAGGATTGCCTGGTATGGTCTGTGTTGTGGAAGTTTTGAGGTTCGAGAGAATTAAAGCATATAAATATCACACCAACAGGCACGGGCAAGAGTATAAAGGTTTTCACGGTTTATTGTTTTCAGCTTTGCAGAAGGACCCAACACTCTACGTGTAAAATCAGATAACACCAGCATTTTATAGACAGGAATAAAATAAACAGGACATGTAAAGCCAAAACATCATCCACCATTGGCTTAGAAGCATCACCTGTTCATCTTCTGACCAAGCTAATCCCACGGGAACAGAAAAGGTCTCATGGGAAAGGTCTGATTAAAAAGAGTTTTAGGAAGAAACAACTGAAATCTCTAGTCACAATAACTACCAGCCATGGGAAATACAGAAGCCTAGAAGGACAGATTCATGTGTTCTTCTCTAAAGTAAAAATTTCCACTACATCTGTTTGGGCGGGATTTTGTCTGGCTGCTTTCCTAGTTAATGGGAGATTGTCCCCCCATGAAGCTGCTGCTGTTCCCTGACTAGCTTTCATGGAGCTCATGAAAAGGAAGGGGAATTCAGAACAGAGCCATACCACCAAATGTAAATTTCATAAGCTTGCAAATAAAAAATTTAAATATTTCAAAGAATTGTCTTTATTTTGACTGAAGTGGTCCTGACAGAAATATAGCATTCAGCGTCAGTTCAGGCAGGCCACATAGTCAAGCTCGGCTATCAGCTGATGTCAACTGTCTAACCCCGCCCATCAGCTCATCTGATTCCTAAGCGCGCTATTGGTCCATTTCAAACAGGGCGACCTATTTAAATGCTTTTTTCAGTGTGTCTGCTTGACTGTTTCCTCTGCATTGCTGCAACCCACCTCCTCCCCTAGCTCCTCCTTGGAACTGTGTTTAACTTAATCAGTGTCATTCTGTTGTCACTGATGCAGGCTCTGTTCTAAATGGGGGGGGGTTGTCTGGCTGCT
The DNA here is from genome assembly GCF_022655615.1 of Tachysurus fulvidraco. NCBI lineage: Eukaryota > Metazoa > Chordata > Actinopteri > Siluriformes > Bagridae > Tachysurus > Tachysurus fulvidraco. Next base: position 18,726,172 of record NC_062533.1, read on the forward strand.
TTCCCAGTTAATGGTAGATTGTCCCCCCACGAAGCTGCTGCTGTTCCCTGACTAGCTTTCATGGAGCTCATGAAAAGGAAGGGGAATTCAGAACAGAGCCATACCGCCAAATGTAAATTTCCTAAGCTTGCAAATAAAAAATTTAAATATTTCAAAGAATTGTCTTTATTTTGACTCAAGTGATCCTGACTGAACTATGTACTTTCTGTTTGATAGGTATGACTGAAACCATTTTAGAACGATCATATTTAAAACCCCTTTAAGCATTGCCCCCTTTTTGCAGCTTTTTCGCCTACATGACCTACCCAACAAAAAGTGGTACAGCTCCCACATACTTTGACACACAGGGGAGAGCTAGTTTCAGATTGATTCTAGGCCTTACTGGCACAAAGTTACAGGGGTTTGAATGCAGATTTTCCTGTCCGCCTGCGTTGTTTTGCTGATAAACTGATTAATCTTATTTTTCTGGAACATGTTAGGGACCAAATAACAACTGAGAGTCATAGCCACATGTCTTGGCTTTCACCAAAAAAAAAATTCAAGTCAAAAGACCCAAAAATGGCTTCAATAAAAATATTTTTCTACAGCCATGGTCGTCTGGTGCAGCGTTTTTGTGTACTTGTTTACTATATAACTTTGAAATAAAAGGCTGCAGGCTCAGTCTGACAAGCCATAAATAAGCCTAGACTCTCTCTCTATCACTCTGGTGTGAAAACAGGCCTGTAACTTGACACCCTGAGCTGTGAGAGGGACAAAAGTTCAGGGATTACGCAAGAATTCTTCTGCGCATCCAGTTCACACAGACACAGGCAAAGAATGTAAGGCATGTCGTGTACCGTTGGAATCGTCTGCTTATTGGCTAAACAGCTGTATAGGTCCCAGCCCATTTCATTGCTATTGGAAGGAGTAATTGTCAGTCAAAGGCGGGTTCCCAAAAATGAGGTCATGCCACCATTGGCTTCCCAGCCGTCTATCTCTGCCATACAAGCACCGATTGGCTCAAATGAGGGCTTATTTGATTCGTTAGGACCTGGGCTATAAATATGACGTAGACTTTGAATTTTTGAATATCCCAATTAGGAGTTAGAGCGGCAAAATGAGATGATGGCGCACTTCTGTTTCCAGTTTTCAGAACACTAACGGAATATTTGCGGTGCGACCAGAGCGTTTTGGATTAAAAGGCTTACAGATTTCAATTCCTTCAATTTCCTTGGACCTGTGTGGATTTTTGTGGATTATTTGTGTTGGAATATATTACCCCAGTGAAGAAAGAGACGCGTCTAAAGGTAAGGGAAAAACCGGTCTAGCGCCACCTAGGTCAGTTTTGTAAACAGACGGGGCCATTCCAATTGAGGTGAAGGAGCTGAGCTTCAAAGCTGGAGTAGGGATCCATTTGGACAGGTCGACAAGTCATTATATATCTGAGCTTCATCTTCTTATTTTGTTAGAAACAAGCTAGGAAGCTAACTCAGATGAGTGATGAAGATTTTCTTTCTCTAACACTGAGTCTGTCTGTGTTTTTGCCCTGTTTCTGTCTTCTGACTGCCTGACTGTTTTTCTGTTTCGTGTGTTGGGCGATTAAAAGTCCAAAAAACTGCATTTGGGTCCTCATTCGCCTTTGACTCATCGTGACAGAACGACCAACCACAAATGGATCCAGCAGAAATCTTGTTTTGCCTACGTCAGGAGGATTCCCCAGTCGAGGAATATGCTGAGGTATTCGTGGACCTGTGTAACCAGGTCAACTTTGGAGAGAAGGCTCTCAATGACATCTTCAGGTATGGACTAGAGAACAACCTGCACTACTTAATGCCGATTAGCCGAGAGATAGGATCGGTGTCGGATTTCGTCAACTTGGCGTTGCTCCTGGGCGGGTCCTTGGTAACCATGGGCAGTGGAGAGACGGAAGCCGGCCTTAAAATTTTTTTTGGGGGGGGGGGGGGGGCAGCAAGCATCGGGGTCCGTGGGCTACAGAGCCAAACCAGTCACGGATTCCCGAATGCCCTACAGTGCCTCCGTCCAGCCCAGTCCCGTGCACACCTGTGACCAAGCCGGTTCACATGGCTACCATACAGGCAAGCTCGGCTGATGGCTCAGCCACCAAACTGGTGGATACCCCGATGAAGTTGGTTCGGGCGGCCAGCATCAGTAAGCCGTTGGCCTCACCAGCAGAACCGACCGGGTCGTCGGAACCAGATGAGCCGACCGGGTCATTGAAACAACCGAACCAGCCAGGTCGCCGGAATCAGCCGGTTCAACGGAATCAGCCAGACCGAACGGGTCGCCGGAACCAAGCGAATCAGTCGGTTCAACGGAACCAGCCGGGCCGAACAGGTTGCCGGAACCAACCAGGTTGCCCGAACCAACCTGGTCAACGGAACAGATAGGCCAACCGGGTCGAAGGAACCAGCCGAACTGACCGGGTCGTCGGAACCAGATGGGCCAACCGGGTCAACGGAACCAGATGGGCCAACCCTGTCAACGGCACCAGCCAAACCGACCGGGTTGACCAAAATGACAGAGTCGGATAACGCAGTCGACATGGTTACACCCAAGCTCCCTGAACTCTCTGCCTGGCCTGAAACAACCAATTTTCCTGTTTTATCTGTCCTGTGTTTCATTTCACTGGATTTGCCAGCCCCTCTACCTCCTGTCCCTGTTTACAGGCACAGAGCACCCACAGCACCACCATGGGTTGCAATCCCGGCCAGCTCACTGAGTGCATCGGCAGCCCTGCCCTGGTCTCCAGTCCTGCTCTAGTCTCTGGCCCCGCCTCCAGCACCACCCTGGTCTCCGGTCCTGCTCTGGTCTCTGGCCCCGCCTCCAGCACCACCCTGGTCTCCGGTCCTGCTCTGGTCTCTGACCCCGCCTCCAGCAGCACCCTGGTCTACGGTCCTGCTCTGGTCTCTGGCTCTGCCTGCAGCACCGCCCTGGTCTCCGGCCTTGCTCTGGTCTCTGGCTCAGCCTCCAGCACCACCCTGGTCTCCGGTCCTGCTCTGGTCTCTGGCCCTGCCTCCAGTATCACCCTGGCCACCAACTACGCTTTGGTCGATGGCTCGACCCGTGGCACCACCGTGGCTCCCAGTCCTGCCCTGGTCTCTGATTCTGCCTGAGGCTCCACCCTGGCCACCTGCCCTGCCAGCTCCGCTCTGGCCACCTGCACTGCCAGCTCCGCTCTGGCCACCTGCACTGCCGGCGCCGTGCCGGCCTCCTGCTCTGCCGGCGCTACCCTGGCCTCCTGCTCTGCCGGCGCCGCCCCGGCCACCTGCTCTGTGGTCATCACTGGAAACGCAGCAGCACTGGCCAAGAAATCACAGCAGCATCTCTACTTCCTCTACAAACTGAGAAGAGCCAGAGCCACGCCACCCATCATGCACACCTTCTACAGAGGCACAATGAAGAGCATACTATCGAGATGCATCACTGTGTGGTACGGTGATTGCAACGCATCCTGCCTGAAGATGCTACAGAGCATAGTGAGAGCAGCTGAGAAGATTATCTGTGTCTCTCTCCTCCCTCCAGGACATTTACGCGACCCATCTCACCCGAAAAGCCCTCTGCATTGCAGGTGATTCCACCCACCAATTACACAGCTTCTTCAGTCTGCTGCCATCAGGGAGGAGACTGTGGAGTCTCCGGGCCAGGACCAACAGATTGAAGGACAGCTTCATTCATCAGGCTGTCTGTAAGCTGAACTCACTCTCAAACTTGCCTCCACTTCTCTTTTCTGCCGCAGGCTCCACAGATCTATGAACCAACACTCCCCTTCAGATCCCACATCCCCAAGGACCTTCCACTCCTCCCACTAACATAAGGAAACATGCACCAGTCTTTGCACCTTGGGACTGAGAGAAATACATTTTCAATTCTTTTTTGTGTATATATTGTACATGTGAAAGAGTTGACAATAAAGAAAAACTTGAACTTGAACTTGAAGCAGTGAGAAGAAACAGTGACAGAGACAGTGCACCATGTTTTGTTTACATAAATGCATAAGCCACCTCCTCTGTTCTTACCCGTACATGCTGCATCTCTATCCGCCCTGAAAATCATGCGCCCCTCGAGCTCTAGCACGCTATTTGGGATGCGGGTGTTGAGCCAAGTTTCCGAGAAGACCATGATATTGCAGTCCGTAATCATTCTCTGTGTGAAGGTCCTGTCAGGACTCAACCCGGACTTTTGGCCATGTGCTGTTTTTGTTTACCTTCTTCGTCACGTGTCTGCCCCGCCTTCGTCTGCCCCTCCCTGTCTTCACACCTGATCCTTATTGTGTCATCGTGTCTTTTTATATTTAAGTGAGCCGCGTTGCCAAGTGCAGCGCGGAATCATTAGTTACGTTTACCCCTCGTCATGTCTAGTCTATGTTACGTGTCTTCATTTGTATTGCTTTTATTATCGTCTTTATGTCGTTGTCTTTATTATTTATTAAACCCCCTTCCTTTGAAGCTATCCTGCATACGGGTCTGTCTCCTTCCTCTTCCGGTTGTGACAGAATGATTCCGCCTAAGAACTGAGACCCAGCAGGATAGCTTCCAGCTCGGACCGTTTTTTTTTCTTCTCCCCCTGGACTGTTCCGGCAGTCCTTCTGACCCTTTTTTCTTTTTTCGGTGGCATCGCTCCGCACTTTTTCTGGTGAGGGACGCCGCTACACTTTCGGTTCCGTCTGAAGCGGTCGTCGCCTCACTTCCTTGGCGGAGGATGTCACCATACCGTTTTTGCCCCTTTTTTATTTTTTGGTGCCCTGCGGCATCGCCCCGCATTTTTTTCGGTGAAGGACGTCGCTCCACTTTCGGTTCCGTTCCGAGGAGGGCGTCGCTTCACTTCATCCGCGGGGGGTGCTGTAGGCCCAGGGCGAAGGACTTTTCCCACCCTCCCACCCTTCATATTCTGGTCATCGGGACGTGGATCTGGCAGCTGTGCGTCGGGGGTTATGTGCGGCCCTCCAGCTCGGCTGTGGACGTCGCTGGGCCCTCCAGCTAGGCTGTAGACGTCGCTCGGCCCTCCAGCTCGGCTGTGGATGTCGCTCGGCCATGGAAGTCGCGTGGCCCTTCTGCTCGGCTGTGGACGTCGCTCGGCCCTTCTGCTCGGTTGTGGACGTCGTTTGGCCCCTCTGCTTGGCTGTGGACGTCGCTCGGCCCTCGCTGGCTGTGCCCGCCGTGTGCCTTGCTCCCCCCACCTACCTCGCCGTGTGCCTTGCTCCCCCCACCGGCCTCGCCGTGGACCTTGCTCCCCCCACCGGCCTCGCCGTGGACCTCGCTTCCCCCATCTGCCTTCGCCGTGTTCCTCGCTTCCCCCATCTGCCTTCGCCGTGTTCCTCGCTCCCCCATCTGCCTTCGCCGTGTTCCTCGCTCCCCCATCTGCCTTCGCCGTGTGCCCACCCCCGGACCTTGTCGGGGTTTGGCGATTCGGGAGCCGCGTCTCGAGGGGGGGGGGGGGGGGGTACTATCAGGACTCAACCCGGACTTTTGGCCACGTGCTGTTTTTGTTTACCTTCTTTGTCACGTGTCTGCCCCGCCTTCGTCTGCCCTTCCCTGTCCTCACACCTGATCCTTATTGTGTCATCGTGTCTTTTTATATTTAAGTGAGCCGCGTTGCCGAGTGCAGCGCGGAGTCATTAGTTACGTTTACCCCTCGTCATGTCTAGTCTATGTTACGTGTCTTCATTTGTATTGCTTTTATTATCGTCTTTATGTCGTTGTCTTTATTATTTATTAAACCCCTTTCCTTTGAAGCTATCCTGCATACGGGTCTGTCTCCTTCCTCTTCCGGTTGTGACAGGTCCAGATCCTGGGCTCATCCAGTTTGTTTGTCAGGGACCGAACTTTGGCTAGAAAAATACTTGGAAGCACTGGTCGATGTGGGTTTAGCTTTAACTTAGCCCGAAGTCCTCCTCGTTTTCCCTGTCACTGTTTTGAGTCTCGACGCCGGCACCGGACACGTCCGGTCGGGATAAAGGGCTTGCTGTGATTCCTTACGAGCTCCAGTTGTATCTGATCAAATGTGAAAGTAAAGTCCGAAACAGAGTCTGTGCAGATGTGACCAATATCTAAAAGTGACTGTCTGTTGAATGATATGTTTGCATGACAAAATCGTGCAAGCACGCAGAAGAATAGTGCTTAAATAAGCACAAATACACCAAATCTGGAGAGACGCTGAGCCTCGCGATGTGTACGCGCCGCCATCTTGATCTCATCTTGTAGGCTGCTCGCTCTCACAGAACTTTTACTCGTTCTTCTAAACAGCTTTTGGTTAAAATGACAATACTTCCAATATTGGATTATGGTGATATAGTTTATAGATCCGCTTCAAACACTCTCCTTCATAAACTGGATGTTATTTATCACGCTGCAATCCGCTTTGTGACTGGAGCTTCATTTAACACTAACCATTGCCTCCTGTATTCTTTAGTGAATAGAATCACTGTATTTGTTTTTAGTTTTTTGTTTGTTTTTTTATATGTCATTGTTTATAGCTGTGTTTGTGTATTGTATTAGTTTTTATGTTGCTTCTTGGTCAGGTCATCATTGTAAATGAGAACTGCTTCTCAACTGACTCACCTGGTTAAATAATGAAAAAAATAAAATAAAATGTCTGTTATGTAAATGACCAAATGGTCTTATAATAAATTGTAGCTGAGAGATTGTGGAGTGCAGAAAGACATCCCTGCTCCTGTAAATGTGCTGATGTGGTGTTCTGTCCTCTGATGTGTGTGTGACACAAACACACTGACATTTCTGTTACATCTTCAACTTTAGCTGGATTATGGCTGTGTTTGTGTGTTTTAGATCAGTGTTCTGATATTTCATCATTTCTCTTCCAGTCTGTGTCGGTGTAATCTGACAGAGGAAAGCTGTAGAGTTCTGTCCTCAGTTCTCAGCTCAAACTCCTCCAGTCTGAGAGAACTGAACCTGAGTTACAATAAACTGCTGCAGGATTCAGGAGTGAAGCTGCTTTCTAATGGACTGAAGAATCCACACTGTACACTGGAGATACTGAGGTACACACGTGCGTGCGCGCACACACACGTATATATATATATATATATATATATATATATATATATATATATATATATATATACACACTAATAATAATAATAATAATAATAATAATAATATATATATATTTGTGGAGTATGAAAACTGCAGTTTCAGAAAATAGTACTGGTCACTCATTTTGTCAATGACTTCACATATTTTTTTCACTTTTTCACACAACAATACTGTAAATGTGTCCTATGGTGTGACATTTAAAAAGTACTAAGAAATTATATTAAATAACATAAAATAAATACTTGAGACAGAATTGTTCACATTATTAAAACATTATTTTCTTAAAGTGATATTGATTTTACATGAAAGTATTAATTAGAATCATTTTCACCATGAATAGATGAATGGTGTCACACCAAAGGACAAAAAACTTAACAACTTCAGTGGTCTTAAAACATAGTTAAATATTTAAACAATTCTGAGAGAAATACTTACCATGTGCACTTCTCATGGCCTTTATAGGGGTCTTCAGTCACATGACCTTGAGTGGGGTCTTTCAATTAAATGTAGTTGTCCATGATATTGCCCAAATTAAAATTAGGTTTTTGCATAACACCAAAGGACATTTTTTTCTGTGACAAACTTTATGAAATTCCTACACTTTTAAAAATGTATGTATATGAAAAGTGATGGCCACTTAGTGAAATAGACACTTGCAAAATTATGCCAGGAGTGTTCATTAAGATTTGTAAAAATTATTTTCTTTATTTATAAAGTGTAATATTTATGAAATAATGTTGTCTACCGTCACACCATAGGACAAATTTGAGATTTAGCTCAAAGTTCTAAAAAAACTAACAATAACTTGGGTATTAAAACAACAAATTCATATAAAACAAGAAAATGTTTAACCATTTACAGTATTCTAAATTATGAAAATGTGAAATAAATTATGTTTTATCTTCTGTGACAGTGAAAAAGCCATGTCATGTCAACTACCCATATATATATACACACTTCCCCCCACCCTGTAGGTGAAGCGTGTCCTAGGTAAGCACTTGAGGGTGAGACAACATGAAATGTTTGCAAGGTCACAGCAGTTTTCAGCAGTCTCACCATGTATCTAACTCCCAAACTCAAAAGTGATCTATCTAAATCTCTGATTGTTATGAAATGATTTAAAAACGATGCTATGTGAATTTAATTAGGGGATAATTAATGCTTCGTGTTGTAAACTCTCACATTCTAAGCTCCTATTCAGTCTGTTATAAGACTTTATGATAAAAATCTTTACACTCTGTTATCATAACATAATGTTTAATGCTCAACAATACTGAGGTGCAAATATTATCTGCCACTATTTATATGTACCAATAGCATATAACTACTATTTACACTTAATATTACCAATAAATGTTATAAATCATTAATCTTTAATAAATATAAGGAATAATAAAGTTAACAAATGGTAAACTTATACCTGTAAACAGGGCTTAATACAGTGGCTAGTGGTTTTCAAAGGGATAAGACTAACTAATCCTACTTGACCAGCTCTGAGCCTCAAACCAACACAACCAACACAGGTCCAGTATGGGAGATGGTGCCTTAATGATGATGCTAAGCGTCTGTCTATAAAAACATCCTAATGTCAGGGTTACATACTCTCTTGTGATGTGGTGAGAAACTGCAGGATCCTTTTCTCTGTGATGCACATTCTTACTTGTCACATCTGTACACAGACTGTTTATTTTATATTTTTATCCTGATATTAGAACCATGTGTTCAGGTAGACACTTTATTTCTCACTGATGGAAACACCTCAATTCACTATCAGATAAATAAATCAAACACTTCATCATTTCTCTTCCAGTCTGTGTCGGTGTAATCTGACCGAGGAAAGCTGTAGACTTCTGTCCTCAGTTCTCAGCTCAAACTCCTCCAGTCTGAGAGAACTGAACCTGAGTAACAATAAACTGCAGGATTCAGGAGTGAAGCTGCTCTCTGATGGACTGAAGATTCCACACTGTACACTGGAGATACTGAGGTACATGCACACACACACACACACACACACACACACACACACACACACACACACACACACACACACACACACACACACACACACACACACACAGAGAGAGTTTTAATAAACACTACAACATCCAGTTCTCCTCTGTGGTAACTGTAATTGTAGTGATCTGATATATTGTCATTGTTGTGTGTGTGAGATGGAGAGTAAATGTACTGTACATGAAGATTTTGTGTAGTTCACGTTTTCAATACTAAAACTGAGTGTGTTAAGTGTGTGAAGGTTTTCTTTCTTGCAGGATGTGTTTCTGCAGTATTACAGATGAAGGTTGTGCTGCTCTGGCTTCAGCTCTGAGGTCAAACTCCTCATCACGCCTGAGAGAACTGAATCTGAACTATAATAATCCAGGAGAATCAGGAGTGAAGCTGCTCTCTGATCTACTGAAGGATCCACACTGTAAACTGGAGACACTACAGTGAGTTACTGACTTACTGTCTCTTTGCTGTATGATATTGAGTAATATTCACTGTGTGATGTAAAATGTCACATCTAATGTGTGTATTTATGCTTCTGTTGTTCATAAACAATGTGTTTAAATTTGTTGTGTTTTTCAGCATTAAGAATAAGAAACTCACCAGGTCTGGTGTATGACAGGAGTCTCTCCTCAGACCTTTTTTCCAGGATAAATCAGTCATGGTGGTGAAGCGTTAGAACACGTCCCACATTTCCAGCAGTTTGGGAGCTGAATCATTCATATTCAGATGTAGAAGATCCATAACAATAACTGTGACTGATCACATCCTTTTATCCTCTCGGCTACTTCACACTTTAACATATTTTACAATCCAAAGTCAAATCCTTCAGCATCTACACACAACACAGAGATATCATCACATCATCACACTGATTACACAAATACACATCCATGTTATTTTTACCTCTTTAATTGTATCTCAGATTTGTTTCTCCACAGATGATTGACTAACAGTTGTGATGTTGATTTATTTATTTTCCTTTAAAAGCGTCTTCTTTTTGTACAAATTTTTCTATTACAAATTTAGATTTGTACAAATTTAACAGTTAGAATAAGGGCCTCTTGTTCTTTCTCCATAGTCTTTCACACAGAATTTACTGTAAAAGCACATAATTATATAAAAACAGTCATGATATTTAAAATTTCCTCTACACCAGCCTCTAGACTGCTTTAAAGATGCACTGCCGCACGTATTCCATTGCTTTTGTGGTAATGTCTGAAGTTTACCATGGACTATGTAACATTTTTTGTGGAAAAAATGGTTTGGTTACCTTGTTTCAAGCTCGATTTGCGCCAGTTCTCATTAATATTCAATGAGCTATGCTGCTTGGCTCCGATTGGCTAACCGCTAGGATATGAGAGCACGACTATCCATTCACCCAGCGCAATAAGTAACCTAGGCTAGAGGATCTTTGTTTACAATCAACTGGAATTGCCGCAGAATTGCTTCTTCAGGTATATTGCCATATATATATATATATATGACCCTGAATCTGAAGAGGAGACAGAAGCACCAGAAGAACCACAACCAGCTCGTTTAGCCATGGACGTATCTGGATGGTAATTTAACCATTCAAGTAAACCATCAAGCATTTTGAAACTTAATAAAATGTATTCGTGGCAATTGTCTTCTGACATTTTCACTTTTAAACCATTACACCATTGGCTAGTGGCCAAATGTGTGTAGATGACAAGAAGGGCGATGCCTGCATTTTCTTCAGAGTGCTGCTGCATATAGTTTCATTCACATGAATGGGCCTTCTGAGGTCTGTTAAATCTATATAATTAGGCTATATAATAACCACAGTGAATGGCAAGGGATATCATTCTGCGAGAGATCCATTCAATTATTGCAATAGAATTCCATTGAAGGTGAAAGTCAAAATGCGTTGAACAGAGAACTAAATTCGAATGATCCTGTTGTAGCATTGTTCCAAAAATGATCTGAAGCCATTTCACCCTCAACTCTGGGTTCTTGGGCAACATGTGCATTGTTGAACTTCTATTCCCGCATAGAGCACAAGCCTATTGACGTTCAGCCATCCTTGCTGTAATGTATAGGAAACTCACTGAGCTTGGGGCGCGGTCTCAAGTGGTAGAGCTCATGAATACTAATGAGCTCAATCAATTCCACGTCACACTGAGCAGCTTTTCTAATTGACCTGATTTCTCTGCTTATTTCAGTGGCTAGAGTTGACAGGGGAGGTAGCAGTTCATTTTCACATTCCCGACACAACACAAACACATATGGACCTAACACATATTAAAAAATACAAGTAAAAATGGTTTTGTGTGGAAGGGCAGCTTTAAACTGCTGTCAGGTTTCAAAAGAAAAAGAAAAAACAAACTAATAAAAAACAAACTGAAATATAGGAAAGCTTCACTCTCCTGACTGCTGCCACTGAATTATAAAATGATGTGTTTACCGAATTCAAACAGTAAAGTAAATGAATGCCTTTGTCAAAAGTTTACAGCACCTGGGATTCCAGCACCAGGCCCGACTCTGCTTAGCTTCCGCGATCAGTAGAGATCAAGCGTTCACAGGTTGGTTTGGCTGCAACAAAACAGTTAATCAGTGTAATTAGTTGTAATGATACATCAACTGATGCTCAGCTAGGGCACATCATCAGTGATGTTCCTGATCTCATTGGGTGTTTCAGGTCTTTCGAAACATCAGACACCCTCCTTCAGGTGACCCAACTGAGGATGATCAAGTTTCAGCTTGTGCCCTAGCAGCATTTGTCCACGGATCTGCTCTTTTGATCCAGAGCCACCTTCGAACCTTCTCTGCAGCCTCTGTGCTATTGCAGATAGCCCTTCTTCTTCTCTCACCCGTGATGCCGAGTGCAGTGTAGGCCTGTAGAGGGACTGCCCTGCAAAGCCTCTACAGAGTGACTAATTATGTTAAAGCACGTTACGAGATGTGTGCATCCGTGCCACCACTTTATCACTCCGGTTGCACCTCGTAGTTCGGGTCTCACATCCGCTGAGGCAGCGTGGCGGCTTCGATCATGGGGTTCACAGGTTGAATTAGCGGAAACGGAGCAAGAGACAGGTATTCCCTTTCTCTTGCCCTCTCCCCTAACTCCGTTCACTCAGTTTCGGGAGCTCGCGCTGTGATTTCTCCCAACCCGGAAGAGAGCATGCTGCTTTCCACGTCGAGCTCCGAGGAGCTTGATGCGGGTGGGGAGGGGCTTTCCCCCTCTGAACAGCTGACACACAGTGGTGTTTGAGGAGCTCCTGGAGGTGGTGACATGTGCTGTTTCTAGGTTAAATTCAGATTGGCTTGAAGAGGGAGTTAATGTCGTCTATTCTAAGCTAGATGACCGCTTTCTAACTTCAGGCACCTTCACGCAGGTGGCTGACATTTTTCCAAGACCTCCATGCCGAGGTATCGAGGTCTTGGAGAAATCCATTTTCTCCTGTCGTGTCTGACTATTCAGCCATTATAGGGCTTTATAGCTATGGTATGGGGCGATGCCTGGAATTGAAGAGACGCTTACGGGCTATCTCTCACCTAAATCGCGCTTTTGGAGGAAACCTGACTTCCATCCAAGCCTTGTAGGACTACTTCAGCCCCTGTGGGTAAAGCCTACACAGCAGCAGGCCAAGCAGGTGAGGCTTTGCACACCATGGCAGTTTTGCAGGCCATTACTGTATATGTAGGTGGGACAGGACCCACCCACTTTTTATTTGCTTCCGACACCCATGCTTCAGCGTGTAGATGATCAGTGAACAGGATCGTGTGCTCTAACAATGTCATGCAGCCGGCGTGTGTGACATGGAGAACTCTCCTCCATCTCGACTCCCTCATACCTGTCCAGTACTTAAATACAAATTATATTCACCATTAAAGTAACAGTGTAAAATACTTCTGACCTCTGACCTCTGACTGACAGGGATGAGGATCAGCTGCTGTCAGCTGTGGGGTCTGGAGATGTGATTAAAGCCAAGAACATTCTGATGTGTGAGGAAACTCAGAGAAATCTTCTGAGTCCGGATGCATATGGCTGGATAACAATTCACGAGGCCAGTCATTACGGCCGAGCCTGAATCAGCTGCTTATTGGTGAGGAGGAGAAGTGGATACAGGAAGTCAAATAAAATTACATCCTGTCTAGAAGAGATTCTGTGGGTTTTTTCAGCTGTTCCTGAGATGATTGACATTCGAACCTGTAAACACTTCTCTCTCACAGACTCCTCTGATCCTCCTCTGAACCTGCATACTTAATCATAAACAAACAAACAAACAATTAAACCACATGCTAAAAAAACACGGAAACAACAGGTATAACACAAACACAATCAAACGCAATCACAAACAAACACAAACAAGCAAATAAACACACAAACACAAACAAACATAAAACAAACAAGCAAACACAAAGAAACACAAACAAGCAAATAGACACACAAACAAACATAAGTAAACAAACACAAACACAAAAAAACAAATAAGCAAACGCAAACAAACAAATAAAGACAAACCAACACACACAAACAAACACAAACATGACAAATCAAACTGTAAAGCTCAGATTTCTAACACTGATTCTCAGGTCTACTGAATAATTCTAATTTTTAATCTGATCATTTAAAGCCTAGTTTTTAAAGAAACATCAGATTTGGTGACATACTGTACAGGTATAGATGTTTTTGTGAATGTTTTGGTGGAAACCAGGTTCCTCAAGAGGTCTCCTTTATTACATGGTTCTAGCTCTGTAAAGGAGATAAAGCTTCTACGTGTCCTCCAGGATCATCTCCAAACTGATCCCACTCACAAGTGTGAGTGAACTCCAGCACAGTGGCATCAGCCTCATGCATCCCTCAACCCAGGGCAGTGAGGACGAAGCCCTCGAGCTCCTGAGCCACACTGGCTTTGACGTCAACTTCCTGCTGGCTCCAGAACATTCCTGCATGTATGAAGATCGTCGTCTGTCTCCTCTGTACGTTGCTGTAGACAACAGGAACTGTGAGGCTGCCAGCATGCTCCTGGATGCAGGTGCTGATCCAAACCTGGACCCATTCAACGTCCTACTGCTGGCTGTGAGGCAGGGAGACATGTACATGGCCACCTTACTCCTGGAGCATGGAGCTAATGTTAATGCCACCCTTCCTACACACCCTAGTACGTCACCCCGCCTGCATGATGTTCAGCGTCACAATGATAAAATGCCTGTTTGACCACCGCTGTAATGCAGAATCATGTTTTCAGTGTGAACATGGATCTGAGGAGCATCCAGCATACAGCTGGAGTGAGGCGGAGACACGTCCAAGACTGCAAGAGTTATTTACTTTCAAAACCTTCTCGCAAATGTAATGATTTTTTTTTTTTTGTGCTTCGTCATCTTCATCTTCTGTATCTTCAGAAACAGTTCTGTGAGATGATCTCAGCTTGGTCGGTCTGGCACAGCACTGGACCCCTCATTAACCTGCTCTTGGATTACGTCTCTCGAGTCAAACTTCAGAAACTCCTGGACACTGATGATTCCTGGACACACATCAGAGACAAATCAGGGTACATTCTGTACATCCAAGTGAACAGCTCCGTGTGGAGAAACATCTCCCAGAAAAAAAAAATATTACTGTGTTCAAAAGTTTGGACCCCCTTTAGGTGCAGGCCTAAACATATTACAGTGTTTACTCATTTAACACATTCAGCACCTTCATATTTTGTTATATATTAAAATATATTTGTTTTATATAATTGTTGTGGTGTTTTGTGTAGTGTTGTGCTGGTTATCTGTAGTATTGTGTTGTGTATTGTTGTGTTGTTTTGTGTAGTGTTGTGTATTGTTGTGTTGTTTTGTGTAGTGTTGTGATGTTTTGTGTGTGTTTAGTGTAGTGTTGTGTGGCATTGTAGTGTTTTGTGCAGTATTGTGTAGTTTTTTATGGTGTTGTGTGATGTTGTTTAGTGAAATTTTGTGTAGTTTTCTGTTGTTTTCTGTAGTGAGTGTTGTGTTGTTTTCTGTAGTGTTGTGTTGTTTTATAAAGTGTTGTGTAGTTTTGTATGGTGTTTTGTGATGTTTAGTGTTGTGTAGATTTGTATGGTTTTGTGTATTGTTGTTTAGTGTAGTGTTGTGTTGTTTTGTATGGTGTTGTGTGATGTTTAGTGTAGTTTTGTGTTGTTTTGTGTAGTTTTGTGCTGTGTAGTTTTGTATGGTGTTGTGTAATTAATAATCTGCCGTTGTCTCCTCTCTGATAGATTCTTGGTTTGTTCCCTTTCATGTTTTTCTTCTCTTCTAGTCCTGAACCAATACATTTAGTTCCATTTGGTTCTATAAAACCTGTAAGAGCTGCTGCTATAGAAAACTAATCAACACCTTCTGACTAATCAGAGTACACGATTCAGGAGTACTGTGGTGTCCTGAATATTAATACAAAAGTCTTACTGTGTGTGTGTGTGTGTGTGTGTGTGTGTGTGTGTGTGTGTGTGTGTGTGATAGAGAAAGAGAGAGAGAGAGAGAGAGAGAGAGAGAGAGAGAGAGAGAGAGAATTTTAGCCAGATGATGGAGCTCGAGTTATAATATATAAATAAATCTGATAGACACATCCTTAATATGTGAGCGTCTCTCTCTCTCTCTCTCTCTCTCTCTCTCTCTCTCTCTCTCTCTCTCTCTCTCACACACACACACACACACACACACACTCTCTCTCTCTCTCTCTCTCTCTCTCTGTGTTTGTGTGTGTGTGTGTGTATGTTTGTTTTCAGTTCATTTCTACAGATTTACATTTCATTAAAACAAACTCTGTTGTGTTTATTTGTTTTCCTGCTTTTAATAAATCCATTGTTGGCTCATGTGTTGATGTGTATCACAAAACTTATTTACCCTTAAAATATAAAATATTCTGTACAGTGATGCCTTGACATACGAAACAAAGATCCCCAAAAACCACATGTGCTCTGTTTCCCCCACCTCAGCTTCCCGCGTCTCACTCGGTTAAAGCCGCCTTTCCACTGCACACAACAAACGACGGCCGATAAAACAGAAGTTATTAATTTTCTATGGAGAGTCGAAAAGGCGCTGCGTGAGAATTTTCGGATCCGTTTTGAGCGTTGGATCAGTTAAAAAATTTGATATGCCGACCGGACAGGATTTTTATTAAAACAACCGGCAGATGTTAGTGAGGAAAGAGTGACAAAAAAGGCAAAAACAAGTAAAGAGAAAAGCGTTTTAGAAAATTAAGCAAAATTAATATAAAGAAAACAGAAATTGTAGCAGTTAAGTTTACTTAAGAGAATTTCAGTTAAGTTCGTTAATTTTTGTACACTGACTGATGAGGAAATGGAGTCATCAGTGTCTCAGTGTGTGGTGAGTCTGAGTCCTTACCAGAGCCACAACTCCTCTACACTACACACTCGTTCACTACCTAGGGAGCCGGAAAGCGACCTGAGACGCAGCCTGAATCTTGGAAACATTTCGAGACATTAAGTAGAAAACAGCTAGCTTCATGTTAAAGCCCCACCACCTAATTGTGTATATATATTTATATGTACAATGTATGTATACAGTAGTACATTAAAATATCCAATCTGTAAACCAGACGAACCTTACAGTAAAAAAAGAAATGCAAAGAATCTGATCCAATCTTAAGAAGAAGAAGAAGAAAAGGAAGAAGAGGAAAAGGAAGAAGAAGAAGAAGAAGAAGAAGAAGAAGAAGACATAAATGTCTGCCATGTTATTATATGGTTTTGAATCTTTACTTGTTCTGAAATGAAACCAGACCTTTTTCAATAGATTTTATTACAATATATTCAAATAATATGCAAATTATTCCTCTAATTATTTATCGAACACTTGTACAGTTTTGTCTTTTCTACACTAAGCGGATAATTTGACTCAGATATGTACAGTGAGGCAATAAATGTTGAGAGTTTTGCAGGTCGTGTGTGATGAGTGTGATGAGTGTGAAGACATGGTGACGTTATTTCTAGTCTCTACAAGTCTCATGTGTTCAGTGGAGTCAGATGGCATGTTGTGTGTGAACATGAACCATGCTGAGGTTCAGGGCCCATGGTGTATGTACCTCTGCTCTGTCTTTCACAGGAGAGAGTAACAGAGTCATCATTTTGTGTGTCTCAGGCACACACACACACACACACACACACACACACACACACACACACACACACACACACGGATCACTCAGATTATTTCTAGAAAATTTATTTCTATTTCCAGTAGAGTTATTTTTAATAAGAACCTTTATGTACATCATGTGTATGTTTAGTCATGTTACAATAAAACTCGAAATACATGGATACAAACTATTTTAAATATTAGCTTGAAGAAAAAGATTATTACACACATAGTTTTAAAAACTTTTTTTTATAACATTTAGAAATATTCTTTGATAAATACCTGTAGTTGCTTTTGATTGTGTATGAATGAGTGTGTGTGTGCTAATGTGTGTGTTAATGTGTGTGTGTGTGTGTGTGTGTGTGTGTGTGTGTGTGTGTGTGTGTGTGTGTGTTACAGTTTTTTCAGTTGCTAAAGAGCATTTTTCAATACTGAAACCACATTTTCAACTCTTCACACAGTCAGCGGAACAGAAGTCAATGCAGACCAAACTGTGAACCATTTTTCATTGATTTCAGACAAAAAGGCATTCAGTGAACACACTTTTCAAAATTCAGGAACTCTTTTCCCATTCATACTCCACAACATGCAAAATACTGTGTATTTTCAGCACATTTTTTCTAATGCTAACACACAAAATGATTAAAAACACATTCAAAACAGAATGATGGCAAATTCCAACCATTTATGCAGTAATTATTTTATAATATTCTTAATTTTATAGCCAAAAATTAAAAAAAAAAAATCATTAAAAGCTAATTGCAATTAAAAAAACAAAAAACAATACAGTAATAGTTGTGATTTACTGTAGGATCCAAAGGTTGCCCACGAGAGGAGGGAGAGACAGAATCTGTTCTGATGCGCAAGAAATTGCCATTGTGGATATGGTATTTGCCAACAATGCAATAAAACTGCGGGAAATTCGGAGAGCATGCTGGTAGACAATAGCACTTTTGAAAATGTGAATATAGTTAGCACAACAACAATTGCCACAACAACAGTCCTATAGAAAAATAAAATAGGGATGAAGCAACTGTACACTGTACCCTTTGAGAGAAACAGTGAATATGTGAAGGAACTCCGGTATCAATATGTCCAGGTAAGATGTCTGTTCAGTAACCAAACAGGGTACATACTGTACACATTGATGCATAATGTCAATTACTGTGAAACTGTCTGCAGTTTAGAGGGTAAAGGAGATAGAAGCCAGACGAACTCCACATACTTTTATCTTTGTGGATGAAGCTGGATTCAACCTGGCGAAATCATGACGCAGGGGAAGAAATGTAATTGGACAGAGAGTGACTGTGGAGGTATCCACCACCATCTCTATTCTCTGTCTCTCTCTCTCCCACACTCACACACACACACACACACACACACACACACACACACACACACACACACACACACACAAACACACTCTCTCTCTCTCCCTCACACACACACACACACACACACACACACACAAACACACACACACACACACACAAACACACTCTCTCTCTCTCTCTCTCTCTCTCTCTCTCTCTCTCACACACGCACACACACACACAAACAAACAAACACACACGTCAGAATATACCTGACAAACCAGTTAGACCAGTGTCAGTAAAAGTGAAAGTCAGCAGCTCCATTTTGTGACGAGTGAAAACTAAAAGATTTCAGGAGTAAAAACACAGTGAGTATCTAAAGCTCTAATATATAAACACACTGAAGTGACACTAGATACAGAAGAGTTTTGTGGGTTTTGTACTGAAGCTTTAATGTACACAGGTCGTTTTATAACATGATAGCGTGACTATTTCCTGTAAGGAAAGAAAGATGGATGACTTACTTCTACATTCGCCAGCAATAAATACACACCGTCTCATGGGAACACATCTGTATCTCTAAACACAAACTAGTTAACACAAGGACTCAACTTTGCTTTAAGGTGTTTAATAGCAGTGAATATATCACTGATCTGATCTAAGAACAGTTTAGACAGGGGTCGGCAACCTTCAACACTTAAAGAGCCATTTGGACCTGTTTCCCACATTAAAAAAAGCACAGGGTGCCACAAAACCCTTTTGACATCTAAAATGAAGATAACACTGTATATGTCGTTTTTACCTTCATGGAAAATACAGAAAAAACTGTAGTGTGTTGCAGGGCGGTTCTAGCCCTTTTTTAGAGTGGCTCCAGCGCCCCCTGTCTGTGATCTCAGCCACCATAAAACTAAACGTATAATTTTTACTTTCATAAATAAAAAATATTAATTATGTTAAAATGCAGTACATGTCGTCGATGGGAAAGAAAATTATTTATTACTTTT
Source organism: Tachysurus fulvidraco (assembly GCF_022655615.1). NCBI lineage: Eukaryota > Metazoa > Chordata > Actinopteri > Siluriformes > Bagridae > Tachysurus > Tachysurus fulvidraco. The sequence continues at coordinate 18,745,627 of NC_062533.1, forward strand.
ATCCAAGAGCGATTTTTTTTTACTTTGCTTTTACGCGCATGCGTTGTAATCTTTCAAAAGTGCGTCATCAGCTGTCTGCTTTATTTGAACGGGGAAGCACAGGTACGCGCAGCGTGCACGCGCAGTCAGAGCTGGAGGCGTTTATCTATAACGTTAATCGGCGGAAAGACGCAAAGACGGCAAACAAAAGCAGTGAAATGTCACTATTCTTATTACCAGAGTTGTAGCACAAACAACATATTAATGCAAACAATCCATTCAATACTAAAAAAAAAATAACATTTTTTGATTTGGTCTTTGTCTTGTGAATATTTTTTATTAATGACTACATTCATCGGACACACTGTTTGTAGAGAACACACACACACATGAACTGATCTGATTCAAGACTGACATCATTACATCATGCATAAAATTTTGGTGTCCACTTTTACTATTTTAATAATACCATAACGTTTAGCTTACTATGTAGTCATATAATATATAATATAAAACTCTTCTTGTTTTTAATTCTCACTGAGGGCTAAAACCCCTAAAGATGAAATCCTAGAACTGCCCCTGGTGTGGTGTGAAATCAATGAACTGCTACCGAGTAAACACAATTTTATTTCTGCAGGCAAACAAAAATATTTTGAACAGTTTGAAATAACCTTAACAAAAAGGTGCTGAGTTAGAGGTTACTTTCAAATAAAATGTTCAATGTCTAATTGAGTCCTCTTCGTATTCATGACATCAAAATTTTAACTTGCCGGCTGCAGCATTAGGCATACTGAGAAGACGCTCTCGTCAGCAGTAAAAGCAAATGAATCTGTCCACATCTCATTAAATGTTCTGTTTTCTCCAGAAACTTTTCTTTTCTTGCATTTATCCATGTTTGCCTACCTTTACTGGTAAAAATGATGTGTTGGATATACTTAAAATATGTATGCACCATTTTTGCATCACACTTTTTAAGTAAACCCAACTTGGAAAAAAATACTTAAAATTAACAAGAAAACCGTTTTTATATGTACTTAAATTTTTGGGTACACACAACATTGTTTATTTAAAAATATATGTAACATGATAGAATCTACTAAGTAATTGCAAGTTAAGTAAAATTTAAGCTCATTTGTGTTAAAAAAAAGACAATTAATTTAGTTGAACCAATGTAAAATTTTAACTTATTGTAGATTATCAGCTATTGGTCTGCATACTGCACTGCTGCTTTAATGGGTTAAACTCAGAGTACAAATTCCTAGTATGGGTCACCATATGTCACTTCACTAAAATAAATTACACATGCAAATCACACAAAATAAAGCATTTCACTTTATTTTTTGAAACAGGCTGCAATGCAATGGTGAAGCCTAAAACCACACATCACGAACGTACAACAAATGTGTCACATTAACAAATGAAAGTTCACTTCCAACAGGACACTTCCTTCATGCTGCCCCCTTTGCAACACTTTCTTGCTCTGAACTGGAAGGAGAAAAAAACAGTTTTATATTTAGTATGAATAGGCTAGACATTGCAGTGTCTTACTAACATAGATATTTTCAGTAAAAGATTGTATATACTAAAAAGACTTAATATTACATGGACCAGGGTGGGAACAGCTTCGTCCGAATTATCTTAATGCAAACGTGCCAACGCGATGCATGGTCATATTCCTCTGAAATAAACAAATTACCCACTAGAACATTCATTCGATGGAGTCACACTGCTTTAGCAGTCGCACAATCGCGTGCACACTCGTTCCTCCTTTCATACAATAACTTATTTGTACAAACTAGACTTTCATAAGTATTAAACACATTTCTAATTGTTGAAGCTAAATTCGTAGCAATTCAGAAATTCAATTTGAAAAAGTTTCTTTCTTGACCACAAACGCATTAACACAAATAAATGAATGTACGTTAAAACGACAAATCTTACCTCTTTTCAGCGTCTTCGCCTCTTTGCGTTTCAGAAAATATCTTCACCTAACACTACAAACAAGTGTTTATTAATGTCAAAACCTCAAAATCAAATATTTTGCATAGTTTATAGAAAGTTAAGCTTACCTCTTTCCACCGTCTTCACATGTGCATCACAAAATGGATCCAGTTTTTTCCAGATTTGCATATCATGTGGCTCAGTCATATAATTAAAATATTATGTTATAATTACTTAGTTTTGATGCAATTTTAATACTAGTTGATGTGACTTATGTTTTTTCATTATATTTAGGCATACACTTAGGCATACACCTTGTAACTTATATATGCTAAGTAGAGGTTGGAAAGTTAAAATTACTTTGTTATTTGTGTTTAGTTTATTTATTTTTATAAGTAATGGTTGTTCAGTCAATGAATAGTTTTTTACAGTGTGGGGTTGAAAAGCTTGATCTGAATTGAGTTGAATTTTCAATTTCGCGCCGGCGGATTTTGCAAGCCAGCAGTTATGACGCATGTTTTAAGCGACAAAAAAAAATTAAATACGGTTTACTTTAATGTTACAAGAGCATCATAATCTTAGAATTTAGAATTACATTTTTCTTTAAACTAACTAACCAAAATAAAATAAATTTAAATTAAATATTTACTTTCCAAATTTACAGAGAGCCGCAGCAGAGGGATGAAAGAGCCACTTGCGGCTCCGGAGCCACGGGTTGCTGACCCCTGGTTTAAACAAATCATTTACTGAGAGAAGAGTAAAAAGGACTGTGTAATTTGGAGAATAAGAGCAGCATAGCTTTGTGTCAGTGAACTCTACAGGCTTTAAGACCCAGCTGAGTCAGTTAGCTGTGATTGGGACTGCTGATATCAGTATAATTCCTGACTTATGAGGCCTGTCTCCTGTTTGAATAAGTGTACAGACTGGATCTGAATTAAAAAGATGGAATTATTGGTGTTTGACGAACACATTGTTTAACAGTGCTGAGACAGCAGAGTATTAACTATTGCTGATATTTCTGTTGTAATTCTAGAATGATGGAGGGAAAGAGATCAGACTCACCTGAACCCAGCTGTGTGTCCATGAAGAGTGACCAGTCAATGGAACTTCTAATTACCTTCAGAGACAGAGACAGTTCTACTGATGTGAGGTCAGTTTAGTGTGGTGTTTTACAGCAGTGTTCCACCTGAACAAACTCACTTGTCTCATTATGAAGCCATTCATGAGCTTTATCAGGTGTTGAAGCAGTAAAACACTAAACTGTGCAGTGCTGCAGCTCTCGGACTGGCAGTGAGGAAAAGTGCTTTAAGAGTTCAGTTCAGTTTGCAGTCCCTGAGCTGGAGGGTCTTTGGTGCTACAGAAGAACATTTACACCTGGGACATTAATGACAATATAAAGATGTTATTCATTTATTCAAACATTTGTTTCTAAACATGTTGTTGTCAGGTAGGAAATCCTGAAATCAGTGTATTGTGTTAAGAGGATAGTGTTAAATTTCTGTGTGTGTATTTATTAGTGTGTGATTTGTGCAGCTATGAATACATATAGTCCATATTACATGATGGGTTTTGTTTGTTCACAGACCACAAAAATCAAACATCAGCACAAATCAGCTGGACTCTATATTCAAGGTGTGTGTGTTGTTTTTAAAGTGTGTAATGTGTGTGTTGTTTTTAAAGTGTGTAATGTGTGTGTTGTGAACCCTTGTAATGTCTTGATGTGCAGCAGCATTAAGGGTAATCAGTTGTATGAGTTTTAATTGTGATAATAAAAAGAGACTTTTTTTCTTTTGATAAAATAAAAGCCTCTCTCACTGTGTAACATGATAATATTTAGATCTGTTCCTGTGTGTTTCTAACCAGGAGCTGGAACACAAAGTCATCACTCTGATAAAGAATGAGCTGAAGAGGTTTAGGAAGCTCCTGAGTCCAGATTACCCAGCATGCACTGAGAGGGAGGTGGAGGATGAGGAGGATCTGCACAGTGTCAGACAGGGAGCGCTGAAGATCACACTGCACGTCCTGAAGAACATGAACCACACAGATCTCGCTAACACACTGCACAACAGTAAGTGCTCTGAGTCATGACTTTATTCCATCAGGTGCACTTTAGAGAGAGGAAAAAGTTTTAGATATGAACACTTTTAGTTTTAAATTTAATTTTAATATCATGTTGTATCTGTTCATGGTCCAGCTTCAATATTATTTAGTACATCAATCAGGAATTAATAGCAGTGTTTGAACGATTTTGCATTATAACTATTTATTACTAATCTAGATATTACTTTGTTTATTAGAACTCGCCTCTTTGTATCAGCCAAAGTTAAAGTCCAATCTGAGAGAGAAGTTTAAAAGAATTAATGAAGGAATCTCACAACATGGAAACTCAGCACTTCTAAATGAGATCTACACAGAGCTCTACATCACAGAGGGTTGGAGTGGAGACGTCAATAATGAACATGAGGTGAGACAGATTGAGGCAGCGTCCAGGAGATCAGCAACACAGGAGAAACCCATCAAATGTAATGAGCTCTTTAAAGACAAGTCCATCAGAACTGTGCTGACTAAAGGAGTTGCAGGAATTGGAAAAACAGTCTCTGTGCAGAAGTTCATTCTGGACTGGGTTGAAGGAAAAGCAAATCAGGACGTCACCTTCATGTTCCCACTTCCCTTTAGAGAGCTTAATCTGATGAAGCAGCAAAATCTCAGTCTGATGAAACTTCTTCATTACTTTTTCCCAGAAATAAGAAAACTAGAATCAATAGACTGTGACTCCTACAAAGTGGTGTTGATCTTTGATGGTCTGGATGAGTGTCGACTTCCTCTAAATTTCCAGAAGAATGAAATATTGTGTGATGTGACAGAGTCAGCCTCAGTGGATGTGCTGCTGACGAACCTCATCAAGGGGAATCTGCTTCCCTCTGCTCTCCTCTGGATAACCACAAGACCAGGAGCAGCCAATCAGATCCCTCCTGAGTGTGTAGACCAGGTGACAGAGGTACGAGGCTTCAGTGATCCTGAGAAAGTGCAGTACTTCAGAAAGAGGATCAGTGATAAGAGCCTGGCCAATAAAATCATCACACACCTGAAGTCTTCAAGGAGCCTCTACATCATGTGCCACATCCCAGTCTTCTGCTGGATCTCAGCCACTGTTCTAGAGAGAATGTTGGGTGAAGCAGAGGGTGGAGAGATCCCCAAGACTCTGACTCAAATGTTCACACACTTCCTGATCTTTCAGATCAAACACAAGGACCAAAAGTACCATCAGGAATGTGACCCTGATCCTCAGCAGACCAGAGAGAGTATCATGGCACTGGGAAAACTGGCTTTCCACCAGCTGGAGAAAGGAAACCTGATCTTCTATGAGGAAGACCTGAGGGAGTGTGGCATTGATGTCAGAGAAGTGTCAGTGTACTCAGGAGTGTGTACCCAGATCTTCAGAGAGGAGTTTGGGCTTCACCTGGGGAAGGTGTTCAGCTTCGTACATCTGAGTGTTCAGGAGTTTCTGGCTGCTTTATATGTTTTTTTCTGCTTTATTTTAAGAAAAACAAATGTGGAACAAAGCACCGGACTTTTTAATTTCTTCAGAAATCCAAACATGTCTGATCTCCTCAGGACTGCAGTGGACAAGGCCTTACAGAGTGAGAATGGACACCTGGACCTGTTCCTCCGCTTCCTTCTGGGCCTCTCACTGGAGTCCAATCAACCTCTTTTACGAGATTTAATGCCACAGACAGGAAGCAGATCTCACAGCAAACAGGAAACAGTGGAGTACATCAAGCAGAAGATCAGGGAGAATCCATCTCCAGAGAAATCCATCAATCTGTTCCACTGTCTGAATGAACTGAATGATGATTCTCTAGTGCAGGAAGTACAAACTTACCTGAACAGAGATTATTACAGTCGTCTCAGTAACACCAGTCTCTCTCCTGCTCAGTGGTCAGCTCTGGTGTTTGTGTTACTGAACTCAGAACAGGAGCTGGAGGTGTTTGATTTGAGGAAATATTATGCATCAGATGAAGGTCTTCTGAGGATGCTGCCAGTGGTCAAAGCCTCCAGAAAAGCTGTGTGAGTATTTTTATTTATAAATTTATTTTATTTATTATTGCATGGTTTATTATTTTAATGTAACACTGAACTGCACTGTTTGGATTAATGTGTGTTAATAGTTCCTCTAATCATCTTTAAACAAACCTCTGGTACTTTTAAAGGAGATTGTTTCACTTTTTACACTAACATGTTCTATCTGAACTGAGGGTTGGGCCACATGGACAAAATCTTATAACATCATATGAGTCATTTTATAGCTTTTATATATGATTCAGGAATCCTGCTTCCTCAGTGGAAGACATGTCGGTGGGGTTGAGGAGAACCTCGAAGTATTCCTTCCACCGTCCGAGGATGTCCCCAGTCGAAGTCAGCAGATTCCCTCTCCCACTGTAAACAGTGTGAGCAGGGCACTGCTTCCCCCTCCTGAGGCGTCGGACGGTTTGCCAAAATTTCTTCGAGGCCAACCGATAGTCCTTCTCCATGGCCTCACCGAAATCCTCCCAGGCCCGAGTTTTTGCCTCCGTAACCATCCGGACTGAAGCTCGCTTGGCCCTTTGGTACCTATCAGCTGCCTCCGGAGTCCCCCGAGCCAACCAGGCTCGATAGGACTCCTTCTTCAGCTTGACGGCATCCCTTACTTCCGGGGTCCACCACCGGGTTCGGGGATTGCCACCACAACAGGCACCGAAGACCTGGCGGCCTCAGCTCTGAGCGGCCGCGTCGACAATGGAGGTGGAGAACATGGTCCACTCGGACTCAATGTCTCCAACCTCCCTTGGGATCCGGTTGAAGCTCTGCCGGAGGTGGGAGTTGAAGATCTCTCTGACCGGAGACTCTGTCAAACGTTTCCAGCAGACCCTCACAGTACGTTTGGGTCTGCCAAGTCTGTCCAACTTCCTCCCCCGCCATCGGATCCAACTCACCACCAGGTGGTGATCAGTTGACAGCTCCGCCCCTCTCTTTACCCGAGTGTCCAAGACATACGACCGGAGGTCAGATGAAACAACCACAAAGTCGATCATCGACTTCTGACCTAGGGAGTCCTGGTGCCATGTGTACTGATGGACACCCTTATGCTTGAACATGGTGTTCGTTATGGACAAACTGTGACTAGAACAGAAGTCCAATAACAGAACACCACTAGGGTTCAGGTCGGGGGGGCCGTTCCTCCCAATCACGCCCCTCCAGGTGTCACTGTCACTGCCCACGTGAGCGTTGAAGTCCCCCAGTAGCACGACGGAGTCCCCGGTCGGAGCACTTTCCAGCACCCCTTCCAGACACGCCAAGATGGTCGGGTACTCTACACTGTCATTTGGCCCATAAGCACAAATAACCATGAGAGACCTATCCCCGACCCGAAGGCGCAGGGAAACGACCCTCTCATTTACCGGGGTGAACTCCAACACATGGTTGCTGAGCTGGGGGGCTATGAGCAAGCCCACACCAGCCCGCCGCCTCTCACCGTGGGTAACTCCAGAGTAGTAGAGAGTCCAGCCTCTCTCAAGGAGTTGGATTCCAGAGTCCAAGCTGTGTGTGGAGGTGAGCCCAACTATATCTAGTCAGTATCTTTCAACCTCCAGCACCAGCTCAGGCTCCTTCCCCCCCAGCGAGGTGACATTCCATGTCCCTAGTGCCAGATTCCGTGTCTCGGGATTGGGTCGCCGAGGCCCCCGCCCCGACTGCCAACCAATCTACATTGCACCAGCCCCTTACGGTTTATCCTGCAGGTGGTGGGCCCACAGGAGATCGGCCCCACGTTGCTCTTTCGGGCTGAGCCCGGCCGGGCCCCATGGGGCAAGACCTGGCCACCAGGTGCTCGCATACGAGCCCCAACCCCGGGCCTGGCTCCAGGGCGGGGCCCCGGTTGCGCCTTACCGGGCGACGTCACAGACCTTGGTTTAACTTTACTCAGAAGGGTTTTTTGAACCGCTCTTTGTCTGGCCTGTCACCCAGGACCTGTTTGCCTTGGGAGACCCTACCAGGGGCAAAAAGCCCCAGACAACATAGCTCCTAGGATCATTCAGGCACGCAAACCCCTCCACCACAATAAGGTGGCGGTTCAAGGAGGGACTCGTCGATTCCCCAAGTTGAGGTCACTGAGGTAGTTGAGAAGCTCCTCAGTGGCAAGGCACCGGGGGTGGATGAGATCCGCCCTGAGTACCTCAAGTTTCTGGATGTTGTAGGGCTGTCTTGGTTGACACGCCTCTGCAACATCGTGTGGAGTTTGGGGAAAGTGCCTCTGGACTGGCAGACTGGGGTGGTGGTGCCTCTGTTTAAGAAGGGGGACCGGAGGGTGTGTTCCAACTATAGGGGATCACACTCCTCAGCCTCCCTGGAAAAGTCTATGCCAGGTTACTGGAGAGGAGAATTCGGCCGATAGTCGAACCTCAGATTCAGGAGGAACAATGCGGGTTTCGTCCCAGTCGTGGAACACTGGACCATCTCTATACCCTCGCCAGGTTGCTGGAGGGTTCATGGGAGTTTGCCCAACCAGTTCACATGTGTTTTGTGGATTTGGAGAAGGCTTTTGACTGTGTCCCTCGTGATGACCTGTGGGGGGTGCTCTGGGAGTATGGGGTCCGGGGCCCTCTGTTGAGGGCTGTCCGGTCCCTATATGACTGGAGCAGGAGTTTGGTTCGCATTGCCGGCAGTAAGTCAGACTTGTTCCTGGTGCATGTTGGACTCCGGCAGGGCTGCCCTTTGTCACCGGTCCTGTTCATTACTTATATGGACAGGATTTCTAGGCGCAGTATGGGGCCAGAGGGAGTCCGGTTTGGGGACCACAGGATTTCGTCTCTGCTTTTTGCAGATGATGTTGTCCTGCTGGCTTCCTCAAACCAGGACCTTCAGCGTGCACTGGGACGGTTTGCAGCCGAGTGTGAAGCGGCGAGGATGAGAATCACCTCCAAGTCCGAGGCCATGGTTCTCAGTCGGAAAAGGGTGGCTTGCCCCCTTCAGGTTGGTGGAGAGCTCCTGCCTCAAGTGGAGGAGTTTAAGTATCTTGGGGTCTCGTTTACGAGTGAGGGAAGGATGGAGCGGGAGATCTACAGGCGGATTGGTGTATCTTCTGCAGTGATGCGGTCGATATACCGATCTGTTGTGGTGAAGAAAGAGCTGAGCCACAAGGCGAAGCTCTCTATTTACTGGTCGATCTACGTTCCTACCCTCACCTATGGTCATGAGCTTTGGGTCATGACTGACAGGACAAGATCCCGGATACAGGCGGCCGAAATGAGTTTCCTCCGCAGGGTGGCTGGGCGCTCCCTTAGAGATAGGGTGAGGAACTCGGTCACTCGGGAGGAGCTCAGAGTAGATTGAGAGGAGTGAGAGCTGAGGTGGCTCGAGCGTCTGTTTCGGATGCCTCCTGGACGCCTCCCTGGGGAGGTGTTCCGGGCATGTCCAACCGGGAGGAGGCCCCAGGGAAGACCTAGGACATGCTGGAGGGACTATGTCTCTCGGCTGGCCTGGGATCGCCTCGGTATTCCCCCGGAAGAGCTGGAGGAAGTGTCTGGGGAGAGGGAATTCTGGGCATTCCTGCTTAGACTGCTGCCCCCGTGACCCGGCCCCGGATAAGCGGTAGAAGATGGATGGATGGATGGATGTATATATGAATCATGAAACATTTAGTGTCCTCTAAAATTGATGTAAAAATATCTACACAAAATAACTGCATGCAATTAAGAACTAAAGACATTTCTGAACTAAACACCAGTGAAAGACTTTTTCTTTTCTGTTTATTTTGAAAGTGACATTTAACAAAACTCACACATGAGAGAAACATCAGACTGACAAAATGGGATCAATATGGATAGAAAATATAAAAAGTAAATATTAAAACACTCTAATGTCCTTCAAATATCTCTTTATGTTTAAGTTCCTCATCTTTTGTTGTGTGTGACAGTGTTGTGGGGAGATTCACTCTGTCATGGCTTTTTTCCTCAATTGTTCTTTCTAATAAAAATAAAACATAAATGCTTTTTAAAAATTTAACCCCAATACGAAGGAAAAACAAAAGTCTCCTTCAGTCAGCACTACTGCTAAACTTTATCAAGGACTGAGCTTGTGGTAAATAAAACATCAATCATCATTTCTGACCTCGACACATTGAACAGACGAAGAGGGAATCTTCTTATTTTGTTAGAAACAAGCTAGGCAGCTCACTCAAATGTGTGATGAAGATTTTCTTTCTCTAACACTGACCTGTTTGTAGAGGATGGATTTTAAATGTGACTTTTTATATGAATATATTTATTTTGATGGGGTTCTTTGTTCTTTGCTTATCAAGTGTACAAGCAGGTAAAAAAGAGAGAGGTTAAATAATCAGTCACAGGTTAGTGTAGTGTCGTGACCGCTGTTATTAAAAAGTCCTGTTTTGTTCTTCTTGGAGCTCGACAAAGATACCAAACTGTTAATGACTGATCACATTCTTGTTCTTGGATTGTGATGTTTGTTAATCTGTTGTGGTTGAATTATAGACTAAGTTTTTGTCTGGTTCATTACAAAAGAAGATGGTGGATGTGGTAAAAACAGACGGTGAACACAAAGACGGTTGTACGTGACGATCGGTCAGGTTTATCACCGTTACTGTTGAAGAGACGTCAGGTTTCGTTCTTTTGAAACTTTCTGTGGATTTTGGAGATTTTAAGCTGTGGACTCTGTTTGAATTTATAAGCAGCTGCCGTCAGTGTTGTAATGTAACGGAGTAAAAATACTTTGTTACTGTACTTAATTAACTAGAAATTTCACGTATCTGTACTTTACTTCGGTATTTAAATTTATGTTAACTTTCACTTTTACTACACTACATTTCCTAGATAAAATGTATACTTTTACTCCGTTATATTTCCATTAAGCATCTTCGTTGCTCGTTACTACAAAATAAAATCAGCAGAAACGTGTGCGGCTGCAATAAGGGAGGTTTGGCGAATCACTGCTACTAGATTGCATTACGCAGGTCCGCACGCTCTATTTCAGCGTAATGTTGCCAAAAGGAGGCGGAAGCACAACTGAAACCGCCATGGAAGCACCTGCTGGAGGACCTCCCATTATCGTATACCAGGGGTGGCCAACCAGTCAGAGACCAAGAGCCACATTACTGTGTTACCGCAAAGAGCCACATCATACACATGGGCACACATGATCATCACCTTTTTTTTCCCTGACATTTTGAGAGTGAACTTGACACAAATTGTTTACTCAAATGATCTTGCTCCTACTGGGAAACTTTGAGGTATTTTCATCCCACTCACGAAAATACCGTATTTAACTCAAGCGAAGCAAGCACACACAATAAAAAGACACAAATACAAACTTTGATATGAACGTAAGAGCCGCATGAAACCGGGCAAAGAGCTGCATGCGGCTCGAGAGCCATGGATTGGCTGCCCCTGTCGTAGACGACCACCCCGACGATAGTGGTGAACAGGGTGGAGAAGATAACGTTATACACCCGTAGCCGTATTTGCAAGAAATGTTTCTGTACAGTGGAATGAAAGATTCTTCCTACCTGTGCCTCTTATGCCTACAGAAAATCACTGAAATTTAACTTTTTACTTTTACATCAAATACTTAAGTACAATTACTTTTGATACATAAGTACAGTAAATATCAGATACTTTAAAACTTTTATAGTTGAGTAATATTCTAAAAGGTGACTTTCACTTCTACCAAAGTCTTTTTCTAGTACGATACTCGTACTTTTACTCAAGTATTGCTTTCTACTACTTTTTACAACACTGTCTGTAGTGAATGTATATTTTTGTTGTACAACATTGTAGCAGACTGGTTTTGTTCTCTGTTCATCATCATGTACTGATAAAATATTACTCATTGGTACACTACATTCTACCATGTCACTTATTGCCAACTGAAGCCCACCTACACAGATCCTTTAGTGTAACTGTCAGGTCACTGGACTTTGGCCATGTGCTTTTGTTTACCTACTGTATTCACGTGTCTGCCCCCACTTCTGCACACCTGTTCCTGATGTTTCTGATTGTGTTGAATGTTTAACTGAGCCGCGTTGCCTTGTGCAGCACGGAATCCTATTGTCTTCATGTCTGGTTTTGTCTTTGTTCTGTTTCGTGTTTTGGTTAATAAATCCCCGGTTATTTTAGCTATCCTGCAGTTGGGTCTGTTTTTACCCGCATCTCTGACAGAAACGCACAGTAGTGTTGTGTTAAGAACTATTCGGACGGGACTAGTTCTATGTGAGGACGTGGAGTAATGCAATTTTACCTCAGAATGCCTGTAATATTAATTGGCCAATTCGCACGGGAGAAGACATCTCAGTAAAACTAGCAGAAGTGGGAGGGGTAACTCGCTTTACGCACTATAGTAACCTCCTTGTCGTCAAGTGCATATAAAGTTGCTTCCTGTTATCACGTGCTCAAACAGACAACATGGCGCCTCCATGCTTGCAAAAGCGCCAAAAACTACTTTTATACAGGAAATGACGGAATTTTACTGTACATATGTACAGCGGGTCTTTTTGGACGGGATCAGTATTACCTGAGGTAATTTTTCCAGACCTTTTTACAGAAGGTAAAAGTCGCCGTAATCTTTACTGACATTGTCCGAAATGATTTCCGAGATGGCACATTCGGACGGAACTAAAATCACAGAGAAGCTGTGGTAATAATTACTTTACCCCCACGTCCCCACGTAGAACTAGTCCCGTCCGAATAGGGCTTTAGATTTTTACCTACAAGGTGGGTTAGATTTCCTGCTATGTGTATAGTCAGTGTTTTAGATTTAACAAACGAATGTCTATATGTTGATTCCTCTAAAGTGTCACTCATTTAAAGGTAAGAAGTTTGACTTTGTTTATTTCTGATGCGGTGTGCAGTTGTACTGATGTGACGTCACTCTGTCAATCATTTATAAGATTAAAAAAATGTAATTTTTCTCTTTAGTTTGGACGTATGTGAACACACCACCTGTACTCAGGTCCACACCAAACACCTCAACCAGTGTGTGTGTAAAATCAGACGTCTGGAGGTGACAGATTTGTACCTGTACGAGCACAGAGAACAACACACACCAACTGTTTTAGCGTCTCTGTGAAATCCAACATATAACTGAGTGTAAAGTACGACTAGTATTGTCATGTTATTAACTGGTAGTGTAAAGCTGTATAATACTTTATTTTCTGTAATAAAATGCACTGTATCTGCAGTGTTGGTTGTAGAAACTTGAACACAGATCAGAGTGTAGTGTTTGTAGGCTGCTCGCTCTCACAGAACTTTTACCCATTCTTCTAATCAGCTTTTGGTTAAAAACTTCGTATATTGGATTATGGTGATGTAGTTTATAGGTCCGCTTCAAAAACTCTCCTTCATAAACTGGATGTTATTTATCAGGCTGCAATCCGCTTTGTGACTGGAGCTTCATTTAACACTCACCATTGCCTCCTATATTCTTTATTGAATTTTCTTCTCTTCATTCTCGCAGACAAACTCATTGGTTTCTGTTCATTTATAAATCTCTTATTGGTAAAACTCCATCATTTTTACGGTCTCTTCTTAATGGTAATAATACAAGTCATAATCTGTAGGAATGCACTGATACCACTTTTTCTCTTCTGATCCGATTCCGATACCAGAGTTTGCCATCACTGGCTGATACCGATCCGATATCTGTGTTGTTTTCTACCTTTAAAACTTAAGAATATATACAACTCATTTAGTTATAAAAATGTATTTGTTTCTGGCAAAGAAATACAAAAATGCCCATTACTGGATGTAAAATTAAAACACAAGAAACCTTGTGTTTTAGGGGACAGGGCATGGAGGTGAAGGTCGCCCGTGGCCCCGGAAGTTAAACGGCCGACACTCACCTCCGAGCCCTGTCCCCGTCCCTCTTTGTCCTGCACCCGGTTCTCCCCCTCTCAGGGTTTTTTTCCAGGGCAGCTCGGCTGTGGGCAGGGACGGGGCATCAGTAAGGGTTATCTGCTTTGACGGATCATACTTTTTTCCGCTGAACTTGTGTGAACTATTGTATTCTTTTGCTTGATGCTTCTGAAGATGCTTGATTAAATTTGTCATATTGTAATTTGAAATACTACATCCACCTCTTTTCAGTGATTCTCTCTGCTGAATCAAGTGTAAAATAATTCAAAATGAGCGACATGTTTAACCCGCTGAGGTAGATGTTTGCTGTTCATTATCAACCACCACGGGTATCGGATTGGATCGTCACACACCACCGATACCCGATCCACTCAAAATGCTTGGATCGGCATCGATACCAATCCAAAATATCGGATCAGTGCATCCCTGGTAATCTGCTCTCTAGACAATTCTTTAATTTCTGCATCCCTAAAATCCGTATGTCCTTTTGGTCCTTGCTCTTTTCAGTTTTCTGCTGAATATGATTGGAATCACCTGCAGCTGACTCTTAAGCTTAGATCATTTATATCGCTTTCTTCCTTTAAATATACAATTCAGTCACTAATTCAAGATCTTGTACTTGTTCACTGTACTTGTTTTTAGTTTTTTGTTTGTTTTTACATGTCATTGTTTATAGCTGTGTTTGTGTATTGTATTAGTTTTTATGTTGCCTCTTGGTCAGGTCGTCATTGTAAATGAGAACTGGTTCTCAACTGACTCACCTGGTTAAATAAATAAACAAATAAGTGTTATTTGCATGATCTTATGGTCTTCAACTTTAGATGGATTATGGCTGTGTTTGTGTGTTTGAGATCAGTGTTCAGATTTCATCATTTCTCTTCCAGGCTGTTTCAGTGTAATCTGACAGAGGAAAGCTGTAGAGTTCTGTCCTCAGTTCTCAGCTCAAACTCCTCCAGTCTGAGAGAACTGGACCTGAGTTACAATGAACTGCAGGATTCAGGAGTGAAGCTGCTCTCTGATGGACTGAAGGACACACACTGTACACTGGAGATACTGAGGTACACACACAAATATATATATGCACACACACACATATATATATATATATACACACTGTATATATTATCAAATTATTAGTTAGTAAACATTAGCAAGGCATTTTTTTAACAGGCTTTATTTAAAAGGCTTATTGAGTTTAATAGAAGTAAGATTGTTACATTATTAAGTCTTCTAACAGACTTAATAGGAGCTAAGAATGTGAGAGTTTACAACATGAAGCATTAATTATCCTTGAAATAAATTCACATAGCATCGTTTTTAATAATTTCATAACAATCAGAGAGATTTAGATAGATCAGGTTCGAGTTTGAGAGTGTGGTGTCAGTAGAAGTATAAAACACACTCAGACTCAGAGTTGGTAGTAACAGCAAAAGGCTTCTTCAATATAGTGCAAAGTCTACACAGTGAAGAGGCAAAAACAAGTGTCTTAGCTCCCCCTTTTGTACCCCAGGTATGTGTGTGTGTGTGTGTGTGTGTACATGTCATGCATGTGAAACAGGTTAGATCCAAATGCTGGTTTATTATGCAATATCCAAAACAGGCAAGGGTCACACATCAGGCAAACAACATCAAAGGGAATCCAAAAACCGTAGTCAATAATCCGGGCATGAGTCAGGGCAGGTAGCAAACATTCGTAAACACGATAAGAGCTGGAAGCCAGGGTGGTGCCACAGGTTGAGCCAAAGACCATAGCGGAGTTGGCGGCCAGGGTGGTGCCGCATGCAGAGCCAGAGACCAGAGCAGGACTGGAGACCAGGGCGGTGCCGCAGGCAGAGCCAGAGACCAGAGCAGGACTGGAGACCAGGGCGGTGCCGCAGGCAGAGCCAGAGACCAGAGCAGGACTGGAGACCAGGGCGGTGCCGCAGAGTAACTCGGTAAACTGGTCAGCACCACAATCCAAGGCGGTGCTGGAGGTATTCTGGGTCTGTAAACAGGGACAGGAGGTAGAGGGGCTGGCAAAGCCAGTGACAGTCCGCAATACAGATAACACAGGAAAATTGGTTGGTTCGGGCCAGGCAGAGAGTTCAGGGAACCCGGAAACGACCATCTTGGGCCAGGCAGAGAGTTCATAGTTGGCCATCTTAGGTGGAGCAAATAGTTCAGGGTCGACTGCTTTAGACAAATCAGGTAGGTTGGGTAACACAGAAATGACCATATTTGACGAGGCATTGAGTCTTTGGAAGTCGTGCATGGTTAGTTTGGCAAGGTCAGAGGGTCTATGGGAGTTGTGATATTGCAAGTCCGTGGGGGTTGTTCACAGCTATTGTGGCGGGGCAGAGAGTCCTTGGAGCTCAGGAGTGACCATACTCGCGGACCTATATAATACAAGGAACTCATGGATAAATTGAATCAGATGTTTCCGATGATTCCCTTGGTTCAGATGACTCAAATGACTCCGGCGACTCAATTGGTTCAGATGGTTCAGAAGGTTCAGAAGAGTCAGATAATTCAGATGGCCCTGAAGAGTCAGATGGTTCAGGAGGGTCAGATGAATAAGAGTCATGGATTCGGGAACTGCCTGGTGAAACAGAAGAACAGCAAGCAGCATACCACGGTGCCATTGCAAATACAGGAGGCATGGAACTGAGAGAACATACCTCTGTAGCCCTGGGGATCATTAAACTAAGACACAACTGGATTTAGACTCTTAGACACCCGTACAGACATCATCTGGGGGTCCAGTAGACTAGACACTAATAGTTGTGGCTTTGTAGGAACAGGAGAGGTAGGTGAGGCAGCCATTTTGTGGGGTGGCTCGGATGTGGCAGCCATTTTGTGAAGTGGTTGGGACGCAGGAATGGCAGCCACCTTGACAACAGGTGCCGGGATGGTAACGGCCCTCTGAGGGACAGGTGTCGTCAGGATAGTGGCTCTTTTAACAGCTGGTGCAGATACGGTAGTCGCTGTCTTGAAAACAGGTGCAGGTAAAACAGTAGCCATATTAGGGGTAGGTGCAGACACAGCAGTCTTGCTTGCAAAGCGTTTTCTTCTGATTGCCCTCCTAAACAAGGGTTCAGGCATAGTAGCAGCCATTTTATGATCTGAGCCAGGCGTGTTGGCGGCCATTTTGGGAGTAGAGGCAGACGTGGCAGCGGCTGTTTTAGGAGGAGACAAGCATAGTGGCGGTCATTTTGTCAATGGATTTTACATCCGGGGTTTCCCATAAGTTCCATCAGGTTCGGCTTTCTAAATTACTGACAAAACCCCAAAAGTCCAAAATTTGTAAGCTTTGCATTTCTGCTTGAGACAAAGGTTCATCCAACAGTCATTTAAGTACAACTTTAATTCCACGTTGCTGAAGTTCAAACCAGCCACACATGTCCAGAATAACTGTGCAAAACAACTCATCGCTCGTCCTTGTTGGCGGAGAGACATCAAGTCATCCAACCTGTCCCACCATTCTTCCTCAGTGGAGGGGGGCAACACTTGAACTTGTATGCCGCTGTATCAGTACATGTCACGGTATGGGAACACACCAATCGGAACGGGGAAATGTCACTGCTGAGTCCTTAAGGGATATAGGGAATAAGGTGCCGGAAGACTTACTGGGAATGCTGGATTTGGTTGTTGGTTTTATGGCTGATGCAGTGATGAAACCAGGGTGGATGAAATAAACCGCTGGATCTTGTCAGGTGAAGTATTCTGTCATGCAAATGAAACAGCTTAGATCCAAATGCTGGTTTATTATTCAATATCCAAAACAGGCAAGGGTCACACATCAGGCAAACAACAACATCAAAGGGAATAAAAAAAACGTAGTCAATAATCCGGGCGTGGGTCAGGGCAGGTAGCAAACATTCATAAACACGATAAACAAGCAAGGTCAAAACAAGGCAATAGCCAGAACAGACTAAACGCTCAGTATGCATACAGTGCTAACAATACTTTCCGTAATCCAAGAGTTCTGAGTGAGCTTAAATAGACCAGGTGATTACAAACAAGAAATAGGTGTGCTGAGCTGGTGGTGCCATGGATTGTGGGAAGTAGAGTCCTGATGAGAAAGTGTGGCAATGTCATCTGCAGACCAGCAGAGGGAACCATCATGGCTCTCATAACAGTACGTGTGTGTGTGTGTGTGTGTGTGTGTGTGTGTGTGTGCATGTGTGGGTACATGTGTTTGTGTGTGTGTGTGTGTGTGTGTGTGTGTGTGTGTGTGTGTGTGTGTGCGTGTGGGTACATGTGTGTGTGTGTGTAGTTTTGTTTGTGTGTGTGTGTGTGTGTGCGAGTGTGTGTTAATGCATCCGCCTGGTTACTGAAGATGTCTCCCTTTAAGTCATCACCTCAGCAAGGCCACATTCCATTTTCAGTTCTTATTGAACACCTGCACACAAACTCCCCTGAAGTTCCCATAACAGTTAGAATAAGGGCCTCTTGTTCTTTCTCCCTAGTGTTTCACACAGAATACTGTAAAAACACATAACATTATATATAAACACTGATGATATTTAAAATTTCCACTACAACAGTTAGATACATGGTGAGACTTAAACCATGCCTAAAGCCACACAGAGTTTATCTTCCATGAGCAGCGATGGACTCATCAAACACATCAAACAGAAACTTCCCCCATACTGTAGGTGAAGCGTGTCCTAGGTAAGCACTTGAGGGTGAGACAACATGAAATGTTTGCAAGGTCACAGCAGTTTTCAGCAGTCTCACCATGTATCTAACTCCCAAACTCAAAAGAGATCTATCTAAATCTCTCTGATTGTTATGGAATTATTTAAAAATGATTCTATGTGAATTAATTTAGAGGATAATTAATCATTCGTGTTGTAAACTCTCACATTCTAAGCTCCTATTCAGTCTGTTATAAGACTTTATAATGTAACAATCTTTACACTCTGTTATCATTACATAATGGTTAATGCACAACAATACTGAGGTACAAATAGTATATGCCACTATTTATAAGTACCAATAGCATATAACTACTATTTACACTTAATATTACCAATAAATGCTATAAATCATTAAACTTTAATAAATATTTGGAATAATAAAGTTAACAAATAGCAAACTAATACCTGTAAACAGGTACTGTGGCTAGTGGTTTTCAAAGGAATAAAACTAAGTAATCCTACAGTACTTGACCAGCTCTGAGCCTTGAACCAACACAACCAACACAGGTCCAGTATGGGAGACGGTGACTAATGATGGTGCTAAGCATCTCTATAAAAAACATCTTAATGTCAGGTTTACATACTCTCTTGTGATGTGGCGATAAACTGCAGGATACTTTTCTTTGTGATGCGCATTCTTACTTGTCACATCTGTACACATATGTTTATTTTATATTTTTATCTTGATATTAGAACCTTGTGTTCAGGTAGACACTTTATTTCTCACTGATGGAAATTCACTATCAGAGAAATAAATCAACTATTTCATCATTTCTCTTCCAGGCTGTGTTGGTGTAATCTGACAGAGGAAAGCTGTAGAGTTCTGTCCTCAGTTCTCAGCTCAAACTCCTCCAGTCTGAGAGAACTGATCCTGGGTGTCAATAAACTGCAGGATTCAGGAGTGAAGCTGCTCTCTGATGGACTGAAGGATCCACACTGTACACTGGAGATACTGAGGTACACACACACACACACACACACACACACACACACACACACACACACACACACACACACACACACACACACACACACGTGTTTAAGTTGCTTTGTAAATGTATTTAGTGAAGGTGACTGATGGTTAAACACTGAGAGTGAGATCCACATTGTGGGAGCAGCGACACTAAAAGCAGTTTGTCTGAAGCCTCTTATTAAAATTCACCTTAAGGAAGTCAGCATTTGTTGATGATGAATAAATATTTGAGATTATATTAAAATGATTGTGAAAGTCACAGGTAACCAGTACAGTTCCTGTACAATAGGAGTGATTTGGTTACTAACTGTAATGGATAAAGGGTTTTTTTTTTTTGTGAAATACATAAAAGAGAGCGTTACATTAATCTAATCTACTTGGAATTCATGTATGTAGAAAAAGTTTTTCTGTGTCTTCTTTACATTAAAATGTAAAAAAAAATTCTTTCAGTGTTCCTCAAATGATAAAATGTGACTTTAGACATATTATTGATGTGAAGAACAAAGCTGAGGTCAGAGCCAACCATTACATCCAGATTTCTAACCTGTATCAGAGCTCATTGTGTTCACGTAGACATTTTATTTCTCACTGATGGAAACTCCTCATTTCACTATAAATCAAACATCTCATCATTTCACTTCCAGTCTGCATGAGTGTAATCTGACAAAGGAAAGCTGTAGACTTCTGTCCTCAGTTCTCAGCTCAAACTCCTCCAGTCTGAGAGAACTGAACCTGAGTAACAATAAACTGCAGGATTCAGGAGTGAAGCTGCTCTCTGATGGACTGAAGGATCCACACTGTACACTGGAGATACTGAGGTATACACACACACACACACACACACACACACACACACACACGCTCACGCTCACACTCACACACACAGTTCTAATAAACACTACAACATCCAGTTCTCCTCTGTGGTAACTGTAATTGTAGTGATCTGATATATTGTCATTGTTGTGTGTGAGATGGAGAGTAAATGTGATGTATATAAAGATTTTGTGTAGTTCATGTTTTCAATACTAAAACTGAGTGTGTTAAGTGTGAGAAGGTTTTCTTTCTTGCAGGATGTGTTTGTGCAGTTTTACAGATAAAGGTTGTGCTGCTCTGGCTTCAGCTCTGAGGTCAAACTCCTCATCAAACCTGAGAGAACTGGATCTGAACTATAATTATACAGTAGAACCAGGAGTGAAGCTGCTCTCTGATCTACTGAAGGATCCACACTGTAAACTGGAGACACTAATGTGAGTTACTGACTTACTGTCTTTTTACTGTATGATATTGAGTAATATTCACTGTGTGATGTAAAATGTCACATTTAATGTGTGTATTTATGCTTCTGTTGTTCAATGTGTTTAAATTTGTCTATAATTCTGTCCTGTTGTGTTTTTCAGCATTAATGATGATAAACTCACCAGGTCTGGTATATGACAGGAGTCTCTCCTCAGACCTTTTTTCCAGGTGAAACCAGTTATGGTGGTGAAGCGTTAGAACACGTCCCACATTTCCAGCAGTTTGGGAGCTGAATCATTCATATTCAGATGTAGAAGATCCATAACAATAACTGTGACTGATCACATCCGTTTATCCTCTCAGCTACTTCACACTTTAACATATTTTACAATCCAAAGTCAAATCCTTCAGCATCTACACACAACACAGAGATATCATCACATCATCACACTGATTACACAAATACACATCCATGTTATTTTTACCTCTTTAATTGTATCTCAGATTTGTTTCTCCACAGATGATTGACTCACAGATGTGATGTTGATTTATTTATAAAAGTGTCTTCTTTTAAAACCCTTTTCACCAAACACTTTTAAAATCTTTATTGAAATTCCTTTAAACATTAAAGGAATCTTCCTTTTTGTGTAGTTGATGTATTTTTCTATATTTCAATTTCTTCTTTCTTAATTTCCTCATGACATTTTTATCTTGGTTGCATCTTGTTTTTAAATAATTTAACTTCGTTTTTTCTCTTTTCACCATATATTTTGCTTCATCTTGCCCACTTGAGTTTCCTACCTTTTTTATATATTTGTTCTCTTTGGCCAATTCATTCTCTAATTTAAAATGTACTTTTACTTGTTATTTTTCTTTGTTTCTTTCTTTGTTTCTTTCTTTGTTTCTTTCTTTCACCCATTCTACAATATTTAATTAAAAATGTTTAATTAAAAATGTGACATTATCTTCCTCATTCATTTCATTTCCTTTATCTTTTTCTAGAATTTCTCTAATCTTAAAATCATAGTCGTTTCTCTTTAAAATGTCTGTATTTAGAATCCATACACCTTGTCCCCTTTCTACATTATTCCAGTCTTAAAAAATAAAAACTCATGATACTCAAACTTGTCTGATTATATCTGATTTTGTCTGTAAAGTTTTCTACATTTCTTGTACATAAAATAAAGTCAATCCTTGTCCTGTTGTCAGCGTACTCCTCCGAAGCTCACTTCCGCGGCGCGCACCTGTGACGTCATCCCCGTGTCGCATGATTTTTATACTCGGTAGCGCTATTTAAGCACGCTGTTCATGCTGTATCGTCGCCAGATGATATCTCGTCACTACATCGCGATTTGTGAGTCACTCCTGCCATCTTCCGGTCCGAGGATTATCTGTGCCCCGCTGCTGTTTGTTTCCGAGTGGATTTCCCCGTCTCGGATTACTTTTTTCCCGGGACTTACTACGTGAGTTATTCATTCATTGCTGCCGTTAGGATTAAAATTTTCCTGTGTGGATTATTTTGCCCGTGCTTGGATTAACTTCCTCTTTGTGTGGATTACTTTTTGACCGTGATAATCGTTAATCGAACTTCCGGTTTTGAGACGGTTATGCCCTGGCGTAAGACTAGCACCTGTGCAGTGTTTGTCCTTCTGCTACTGTGTTCTGAATGCGGTTTAGCCCTAGACTCTGCCCGACTACATCTCCTGTGCATTTTATATATATATATATATTTCAATAAATCCTCTTTTTTGGACACTGGCCTGCGTTTGGCTTCTCCTCCCTTGCACCCTCCTCTGATCGCTGACAGTATCTGGCCAACAATGAACCCAGCAGGATCTCAGGAGTTGCAGTCCCAGCTCAACTCCTTGTCCAAATCCTCGCATGAGCATGCTCACCACACAACAGGCCTCCTCACCTTTTCCGATGCCACCTGCCCAGCCCCCCCTACCTGTGGTCATGCAGAACCAAAACCCCATTCGGGAGCCACAACTGCCACATCCCGAGCGTATCTCTGGTGAGTTGGAACTTTGCCGTGCCCTTTTGATGCAATGCTCTGTGATCTTCGAACTCCAACCCTCTTCCTTCCCTTCGGATCGGTATAAGGTAGCGTACGTTATCTCTTTGCTATCTGGGAAGGCCAAGATCTGGGCTACAGCTGAGTGGGAACGTCAGTTGGTCTGCTTCTCGTTTGATGCCTTTTTGGCTGAGCTGCACAAGGTTTTCGACTGCAGTCTGCCTAAGATGGACGCCACTCGAGCCTAGTTTGAATCATCTCAGGGGTCCCGCTCTGTGGCTGAGTATGCTGTGTATTTTCGCATTGGCAGATGGGGACAGTGGGTGGAACCCCACGGCGCTCTACGATGCGTTCTACAGCGGCCTGGCCCCCCAGGTGAAGGATGAACTCGCGGCCCGAGAACTCCCCGACGAGCTTGACGACCTGGTTTGTCCGGCAACCAGGATTGATCGCCGTATCCAGGAACAAAGAGAGGAGGGACCCCCAACCCGTTCCTGGCCTCCCAGAACCACGTATGCCAGGTCTCATTTTGAACTAGGCAGATCATACTTGCCTCCCAGAAACCCGTATGTCAAGCCCCGCTCGGAATCTATCAGATCGCACTTGCCTCCGCCTCCCCAGCCTATAGAGATAGGACGGCGTCTCCTGTCCTCAGCAACAATTCTAGCATAAGTAGAAATAAGTAAAATGCAAAGATAAAACAAACCAAGAAACACTTTCCAAGTGTAAGCCTGCATTTGTTCTCCTGATGCACTCTCTATAAGCAATCACAAAGTATAACACAATGAGCTTGCCTCAAGGTGAATGCACACCGATAACTGGTTCTAAGACCCTATTTATGCCATTTATTAGTATGATGTCATAAAGGTCATTCTGCCTCAGTCAGCATACCGTCAGGTCTCTCATGATCTCATACTTTTGCAAAACATCATGAGAAGTCTCCTAGGCTGCATGGCTGATTGTGTGCTTATTCTGCTGACACAAAGCTGCTGACACAAAACCTTGTGATTTTCCTTTTTAAGCTTTCACTGTTACTCTCTTTCTTAATATCTAAACATACAAATAAAGATTATATAATTTCTTAATCACATAATAGTTACATACATTCATATGAAGGTAAATGAAGCTTGTGATTTTATGAAATGGAGAAGAAAACAATTCTATTAAAAACAAGAAAAAACATTCACTGTCTAGGTACAGTGTCTGTTCCTCTTTGGGTTGAATCAGGTTCCTTCTATGTCTTTTCTTTACAGTTTTAATCAGATATATTCAATTTCTTTGTCAAATAACAATTTCCCCATTTCTTTTAGTTTATTTTCCACGGCTTTCTTTTTCCTTGCTCTCTGTCTTTGTTGTCTTTTATTTTGTATCTCTTTTTTTGCTGCATTAATTTCACTTTGTTTCTTTATAGTATTGGATGAGAGAAAAGGATAACCAGGTGCAAGTTGTATGGCAGTTACATGTGATATGGCAGTTACTCCACTCCTAAAATTTCTACTCACAAATGGATGTGGTTCACACGGAGGCACCTGTGGCTCAAATTAACTGATATAAAAGATAAGGATAAGTCCTCTCTCCTGGACGCCCCGGGGTCACCTGCATTTGATTTTGGATGCATTTGATTTTGGACCTGTTGTCTCTGAACTGTACTCTGAAGACTTACAGGTTCAAGATGCTCACGCCCAAGGTTATCATGTCCCAGATCAGGTCCAAAGACTGGTTTGTGACGATCGACCTCGAAGACGATTATTTTTACATAGGCATTCTGCCAGAGCACAGAATGTTCCTCAGGTTCACTTTTGGGGGTTAAATGTACCAGTATTGTGTTCTTCCTTTTGGCCTAGTCCTTTCACCACAAAGTGTATGGACGCTGCCCCGGCACCATTGTGTCACCAGGGCATTCATGTACTGTATTACCTGGACGACTGTCTCATTCTGGCCCAGTCAAAGGCTATTGCGGCCAGTCATTGAGATGCTGTGCTTGCCCATATGAGGTCTCTAGGCCTCAGGTTGAACCCAGACAAGTGTGTGCTTTCTCCTTTTCAGAGAACCACCTTTCTGGGGCTAGTTTGGGACTCCAGTACGATGCGGGCACATCTGTCTCCCACTTGGGTGGCTTCGATCTTGTCAGCAGTGAAAGCTATTCCGCTAGGCCGAAGCCTCTCTGTCGCTGATGCACAGAGGGTGCTCGGCCTCATGTCAGCAGTAGCCAACGTTATCCCTTCTGGTCTGCCTCACATGAGGCCATTCCATCTCTGGATTAGGGGTGCGGGCTTTCATCCTTGCAGACATCCCCTCAGGGTTATAAGGGTTACGCATTGTGGGCTTTGTACCTTTCTTACATGGAAAAGACCCCGGGTCCTGGCCTTGGGTCCTACTCTAGGGGCATGTCTCTTTCGACGGACGCCTCACCTTTGGGCCTGGGAACGGCCTTGGATGGCCATCCTGCCCAGGGTCTATGGTAGAGCCCTTATCTCTCATGGCAAATTATTTGCCTGGAGATGAGGGATGTGTTTCTAACACCTCATGGGCTGCCATGTCTTACTATGGAGAGACAGTTGGCTTCCCATATCAGTCATCAGGGCGGTCTGCGTTTGTGCCCCCGTTTCAGGTTGACGCAGCAGATTCTGCTCTGGGCAGAGACCAGGTTCATTTCACTGAGAGATTTTCATCCCAGGGCAGTGGGGAAGCCTGGGGAGTGACGTCTCCTCCCCCACTCTGGAGAGATTTTCGGGTGGAGGGAAGTCTGTTGCCCCTTTTCCACCAGAAAGAACCGGGTGCTGGTTTAAAGTTGGTTCCACTGGCGAACCTTCTAAGAACCGGTTTGCCTTTCCACCGGCTAGAGAGCCATCACAGCGCAGAGTGTGACGTCACTGTATACGTGTCACATGTCGCAGCAACGTTCGCGCAGCAGCGGCAAACACAACAACAATGGCGGTTGTTGCTTTACTGTTAATGCTCATAGCTTTGCGAACCTACATTGGCATCCAAACGCGGCGAATAAAACGTGTACGTGCATCTCCGTGTAATCTGCATAAATGGAGGTTGTAATCGATAAAGTACATAACGTTATTTTATCGTTAACACAAAAAAAATTAGCCTTAGCATGTAGCTATCTACTATCATGTGTGCTGATAATGTATCATATCGCGGTAAAGTAAAAGTGTATTAAACATTAGTAAACTTAAGGTACATTATCAAAAGCACTAACAGTAGCCCCGCCCCCAGCTCCCGCCCCAAGCGGTTCTTAAGTCTAGACCAGCAACGTTTTGGTGCTACATAAGAACCACTTTTCCTGGTTCAGAGCCGGTGCTTTGGCGGTCGAAACAACAGAAAGAACTGGTTCTAAATTAGGCTCTGGCTCCGAACCAGCACTCGAACTGCCTCGGTGGAAAAGGGGCATGTGTGCCTTCCCCCGGTAGCTCTGCTCCTGCAAGTCCAAGCCAGAGTGCGCCATAACCTTCTCCTAGTTGCCCTCGTTAGCCCTCTTGAGTAGATTCATGGTCCTAGCCTCCCTCCTAGCCCCCTTGGAGCCCATGGAGTCATCCTCTGAGAAGTTTCTGACCCTGAAGTTGGCTCTGCTCCTAGCCTTGGCCTCTCTCAAAAGACTGGGGGATTTGCAGGCCTTGTCGATCGCCTGCCTAGAATTTTTCCCCTGGCATGTCCAAGGCTGTTCTGCACCCCAGGGCAGGATATGTCCCTAAGGTGCCCAGGATCTCTGGCTGTCCGGTCAAAATGCGGGCCAACTGTCCCCCACCCCATGAGTCAGCGGAACAGGAGAGGCTGCATTTGCTTTGGCCAGTGAGGGCCTTGAGGACTTATGTCCACCGCTCTAGCTCGTGGAGTAACTCCTCCACAATTTTAGTCTGTTTTGTGGGCCAGAATAAGGGCAATCCGGTTTCCAAGCAGCGCCTGGTGCACTGTGTAGTGGAGGCCATTAGCTCAGGTCTATGAGGTGCGTGGTTTTGCCTCGCCGCTTGGTATCAGGGCTCACTCCACTAGGGGTATTACCTCGTCCAGTGCTCATCTAGAATCAGCACTGACACAGCGTCAAGGTCCCTCTAAATTCCCCAGAATTCCAACCATAACCAATGAGACACCTCAGTATGAATGTGATCATTTTAGTCACTGGATTTAACAGTCAGTGTTTATATTCACAGCATTCAGACTTGATTTCAGGTGGAAAAGATTTTGCAACAGAATGTTAATCTCTTCCAGACAGCGTGTTTGTTTTATTTGACTTCCTGTATCCACAGTAACTCCTCCTCCTAACCTGTGAGCAGCAGCTTCAGGCTCAGCCGTAATAACTCGTCGGGCTCTGAGGAGCTTGATGTGGGCGGGGAGGGGCTTCCCCCCCTCTGAACAGCTGTCTGCGTGCATTGTGAGGGATTCCCTCTGTGTACTCTCCGATCCCGCCTGGCTGTATTTTTGCAGGTTGAATTAGTGGAAATTGACCAAGAGGCAGGTTTTTCCCCTTTCTCTTTCCATCTCCCCTAACTCTGTTCTCTCGGTTTAGGTTTTGGGAGTTCGCGCTGTTATTCGTGAGCATGCTGCTTTCCACGTCAGGCTCTGAAAAACTCGATGTGGGTGGGGAGGGGCTTCCCACCTCTGAACAGCCGACACAATCAGCGTTGTTCAAGGAGCTCCTCGAGGCGGTGACACGTGCTGTGTCTAGGTTAAAATTAGATTGGCCTGAAGAGGAAGTAAGTGTCATCTGTTATAAGCTAGACGACCGCTTTCTGACTTCAGGCCGCATGAGGCTGCCACTTTTCCCAGACCTCCGTGTCGAGGTCTTGGAGAAATCCATTTTCAGTGCGCATATTTTCCTGCCATGTCTGACTATTCAGCCATTATAGGGCTTGAAAGCCATGGTATGGGGCGATGCCTGGGATTGATCTCTCACCTACATCGCCCGCATGGAGGAGAGGTGCCACAGAGAGGCACCTGTGGCTCAATTTAACTAAAATTAAAGATAAGGATAGGTCCTCTCTCCTGGATGCCTGGTGTCACCTAAGGGCTTGTTCGGCGATGCAGTGAGTACTGTCATCGACAGGCAACAGGAGGTAAAATGCCAGTTGGCTGCATTCAGGCTCCCCTACTGCCTGCCCTGCCACCTCCGGTGTTTCAGGGAGCAGTAGGGTCTGTGCCTGCTCCTCTTCCTTGCATGGATCTCCCTGGGTTGGCACCTGCCGGGAGGTCTGTGCGAGGTTGACACCACTAGCAGACAGCCCGGCAGCATGGAAACTTCTGCAAAGTATATAATGTGTAGTGCTTTGGAAATATGTCTAATAGTACACTATGTGTACTGACTATATACAAGCATATTGCATCTTTTTCACATTTGCACATTTCACCTGGTATTGAGCATTTTGCACATATTCACCCGTATGTAAATTGTTCTTAAACTGTTCCCAATAATTTCACTCACCAAGGCACATGTGCTGTGGTCATGTGACAATAAAAGTGACTTGACGACTTGAGTTGACTTGACAGTGACCAAGAGCATCACTACCAGAGATATTATGTGACGATGGCTGTGGGAGTTTGTGCTCTGTGGTAAAAATGTTTAGGCTTCACAGCTGACATTAGTGATGATAGTGGAGAAAGAAGCTGACCAGTAGGGCTGAGGGGAAAAAATCAATTCACCTAACTATTGCAATTCTTTTTAAAAAAAAAATAAAATTGATTGTTTTACACCAGAATCTATTTATATTTACTTATTTTACTTTTCCCAATAAGTGGTGGAGGAAAGTTGAATTTAATTCCAGCAAAGGGCACAATGTATTTCTTGTTCTCTTTCAATGGAACTCGACGCTGTGTCAGTGCTGACGCTATGGGAAAGCTTCTGTGAGGAAGTTGTATCTGAGCTCAGTGTGCACACGCAGCAATTTAATGGCTCGGGAAGGACATGTGACGAAGTGATTACGCGCCAGTAAGTCCATATAAGGGCATCTACGTCACATTACTACAACTTCTTTCTCTTCAGGAAGCGCTCTGTGTATGTGTATCAATTGTTTGTCCTGTCAGAGGGATAGTCTGTTCCCTTGAAAGGGCACTACACCAGGTTATGTATGTAATCTGGTTCCCCGATTTATGAAAATCAACCATGTTTTTTGTGGTAAAAGTGTAGTAACCATGTTTTTTTGGTTGGTTTTGGTTGGTTGTTTTTTTTGTATTGATTACTATTAGCAAAAGAATGGTTTTACTTCACTAAGCACTGTTTAACTATGTTTTGAAAACCATGGTTATTTTGTTGTTACTGTGGTTTTATTTATAATATTTAGAATATTATAAATATAATATTGTAATATAATAAATATTTAATATAAATACATATATATATATATATTAATATATATTATATTACGATATTATAAATATAATATCGTAATATAATATCGTAATTATATTATGATATATTCTAAATATTAATATAAATAAATATTTTAATTAATTTATAATAAATGTTTATTTTATTTATTATTATAATAATATTTATTTATGTATTCTGGAGAAAAATTATTTATAATAAATATTTTTTGGTTTTAACGGTATTAAAAACATGGTTGATTTCCATAAGAGAGTAAATGAAGTTTTTATTCAGTTAAAAATCATCCACAAGTTTATGTTAAGGATTTTGTCGTGTCACACTTTAATGCAGGGAATGAGTTAATCACTCAGATGGTTTATTCTAAAATGGAACTGAGGTGAATATTAATATTCTGGTATTTATTGTCGTGAATATTATTTGAAGTATATATAATGATCAACCTGATCATCTTGCAGCTCATCATGATGCTTTTCCCCTTTCTGCATTTGTAGCTGAATATCTGAGAAAGATGAGGCCAGGGATGCTCATCGCCATCATCATCATCATCATCATCACCATCATCATAATCACCATGACGGGAGCTGTCGGTCTCATCTGCAGCCATAGCCATTTCGCTGTATTTTCACTGAATCCATGCACATTGGCACCAGATCTTTCATTTATTTTGTCATTGGCCCACCTTGTCATTGGCTAGCGCATTTAATGTCTCATGAATCTTACTGCATGTAAGAGAGATTCCTCCTCGCACTTGTCCGCGTCTCTTTACCTCTGCAAACAATAGGAGCTCCGGAGCACTGAGAGAACAAACCACACGAGTGAAATCAAATCTGGTTTATTCCAAACAGCTGCTCAAAGAACTGAGCGACAGAACAGAATATATACGCAATGAAAATACAGTAAGCTGTGGTGTATGAGATAAGGCGGGGGCTAAGTTTTATCAACATAGATAGGGGTATGCTAGAATGCTGCTTCCTCACAACTCTCATCCAAGCATTGAAGGTCAGAAAGCCTGTACATGAGCAAAGAGAAACTGAGTGTCCTGCGAGTAATCTCACAAGCAGGTCAACCTATCTTTTCTTCTTCATCCTGTCAAGACCACTAAAATAATAGGATAGACTCAAATCAAGAACATTAAATCAGAAGAGGTGAAGATGACATATAACATATAACACAGAAATACATTTTTACATGACAGAGATTTCCCCGTTTTCTATTCCCTTAAGATTAAGGTTACGTTATCAGCAAGCCTTAGCATCCTGCTTATGTTTGCAGAAACACAGGGTACAAAAACAAGAAAACAAGAACACACTTATCACAGGTCAGCATGACCAGAGTGGGGGGGACATTCCTTTCCACAGAGAAAGTGAAATGTAGAAAGAAAATGAAATAAGCACAAAAATTAATTACCATAAAGAAAATTCATTTCAGCACTGCACGTTATAGTTTTGAAATATACATGGATGATTTTTGTTGTTGTTCTTTGCACTTTTGGGGAAAAATAAATGTAGTGAAGTTGAATACATCATTTTTAAATTAAATTAAGTAAAAGTACCACAATTTAATTATAGTCAAAAAAGTAGAAAAAAAAATTTACTCGTGTGTGTGTGTGTGTGTGTGTGTGTGTGTGTGTGTCTCTGTCTCTGCCCTTCCCCCTCTGCAGTATAAACTGTAATGGAAGTGAAAGTCAGCAGCTCCATTTTGTGGCGAGTGAAAACTAAATGATTTCAGGAGTAAAAACACAGTGAGTATCTAAAGCTCTAATATATAAACATACTGAAGTGACACTAGATTCAGAAGAGTTTTGTGGGTTTGTACTGAAGCTTAAATGTACACAGGTTGTTTTATAACTTGATAGCGTGACTATCAAGTAAGTGAACTCTGTGCTGATTCAGGGTTTAATTTAAAACACCGATGTCGGAGTGAAGTAAACGTGTATCCTGCTGTAATCTGGAGAAGGAGACATGACCTCCAACATGAGTGTGTCTGGAAAACAGGACTTAAAGAAAGACAAGAGGTGACTTACTTTTACATTCACCAGCAATAAATACACACCGTCTCATGGGAACACATCTGTATCTCTAAACACACAAGTTAACAGAGGAACTCAACTTTGCTTTAAGGTGTTTAATAGCAGTGAATATATCACTGATCTGACCTAAGAACAGTTTAGACCAGGGGTCGGCAACCCGCGGCTCCTGGTTTGTTAGTTTTAAAAAAAAAAATGTAATTCTAAGACTATGATGCTCTTGTAACATTAAAAGAAACAGTGTTTAATTTCTTTGTCGCTCAAAATATGCCTCATAACTGCCGATTTGCAAAATCCAACGCACAGAAGCAGACACATCTTTGGTTTGCTGCAGCCGGCAAGTTAAAGTTATGATGTCAAGCAGGGTTTTCAAGTGTCACACATTGAGAGTGATGGTCAAGCATTTGGGTCTTTTGTCACGCTCTCCCACCAGACATCATAGTTCCCATGCAGGAAATTTTTTTGACTATTTATCATAAATTAAATATGGCTCAGCGCCCAAAATGTATCAGTCCGCACCGCTGCCTCTATGGAACCGGGCAGGAATCAAGCGCGTCTCCCCTGGAGTTCTTAGTCAAGACTGACACTTATCAGCTAATCAAAAAAGAGGCTACACAATAGCCAATCAGAAAATAGCACTATCTGGATAAGATTTAACACAACAATCAATGAAAAAAATTGTTGCGAGGGGGTTGGAGATGTCACGCTTGCCTGTCTTCAAAACGTGAGAGCCCTGGTCGTGAATACAAAGAGGACTCAATTAAACATTGAACATTTTATTTGAAAGTAACCTTCAACCTAACAGAGCAGCATAGCTTTGAGTCAGTAACTCTACAGGCTTTAAGACACAGCTGAGTCAGTTAGCTGTGATTGAGACTCCTGATATCAGTGTAATTCCTGACTTATGAGGCCTGTCTCCTGTTTGAATAAGTGTACAGACTGGATCTGAATTAAAAAGATGTAATTATAGCTGTTTAAAGATGAACACATTGTTTAACAGTGCTGAGATCAATGAGTATTAACTATTGCTGATAATTCTGTTGTAATTATAGAATGATGGAGGGAAAGAGATCAGACTCACCAGAACCCAGCTGTGTGTCCATGAAGAGTGACTGGTCAATGGAACTTCCAGTTACCTTCAGAGACAGAGACAGATCTACTGATGTGAGGTCAGTATAG
Organism: Tachysurus fulvidraco; assembly: GCF_022655615.1. Taxonomy (NCBI): domain Eukaryota; kingdom Metazoa; phylum Chordata; class Actinopteri; order Siluriformes; family Bagridae; genus Tachysurus; species Tachysurus fulvidraco. Next base: position 18,777,888 of record NC_062533.1, read on the forward strand.
TGAGGTGTTTTACAGCTGTGTTCCACCTGATAAAACTCACTCGTCTCATTATGAAGCCCTTCATGAGGTTTATCAAGTGTTGAAGCAGTAAAACACTAAACTGTGCAGTGCTGCAGCTCTCGGACTGGCAGTGAGGAAAAGTGCTTTAAGAGTTCAGTTCAGTCTGCAGTCCCTGAGCTGGAGGGTCTGTGGTGCTACAGAAGAACATTTACACCTGGGACATTAATGACAATATAGAGATTTTATTCATTTATTCAAACATTTGTTTCTAAACATGTTGGTATCAGTTAAGAAATCCTGAAATCAGTGTATTGTGTTAAGAGGATAGTGTTAAATATCTGTCTCTATATTTATTAGTGTGTGATTTGTGCAGCTATGAATACATATAGTCCATATTACATGATGGGTTTTGTTTGTTCACAGACCACAAAAATCAAACATCAGCACAAATCAGCTGGACTCTATATTCAAGGTGTGTATGTTGTATTTAAAGTGTGTAATGTGTGTTGTGATCACTTGTAATGTCTTGATGTGCAGCAGCATTAAGGGGAATCAGTTGTATGGGTTTTAAATGTGATAATAAAAAGAGACTTTTCTTCTTTTGATAAAATAAAAGCTTCTCTCACTGTGTAACATGATAATATTTAGATCTGTTCCTGTGTGTTTATAACCAGGAGCTGGAACACAAAGTCATCACTCTGATAAAGAATGAGCTGAAGAGGTTTAGGAAGATCCTGAGTCCAGATTACCCAGCATGCACTGAGAGGGAGGTGGAGGATGAGGAGGATCTGCTCAGTGTCAGAGACGGAGCGCTGAAGATCACACTGCACGTCCTGAAGAACATGAACCACACAGATCTCGCTAACACACTGCACAACAGTAAGAGCTCTGAGTCATGACTTTATTCCATCAGGTTCACTTTAGAGAGAAATAGTTTTAGATATGAACTTTTAGTTTTAAATTTTATTTAAATATCATGTTGTATCTGTTCATGGTCCAGCTTCAATAATATTTAGAACATCATTCAGGAATTAATAGCAGTGTTTGAACGATTTTGCATTATAACTATGTATTACTAAATTATATATTACTTTATTTATTAGAACTCGCCTCTGTGTATCAGCCAAAGTTAAAGTCCAATCTGAGAGAGAAGTTTAAAAGAATTAATGAAGGAATCTCACAGCATGGAAGCTCAACACTTCTGAATGAGATATACACAGAGCTCTATATCACAGAGGGTTGGAGTGGAGACGTCAATAATGAACATGAGGTGAGACAGATTGAGGCAGCGTCCAGGAGACCAGCAACACAGGAGAAACCCATCAAATGTAATGAGCTCTTTAAAGACAAGTCCATCAGAACTGTGCTGACTAAAGGAGTTGCTGGAATTGGAAAAACAGTCTCTGTGCAGAAGTTCATCCTGGACTGGGCTGAAGGAGAAGTAAATCAGGACGTCACCTTCATGTTCCCACTTCCCTTTAGAGAGCTGAATCTGATGAAGCAGCAAAATCTCAGTCTGATGAAACTTCTTCATCACTTTTTCCCAGAAATAAGAAAACTAGAATCAATAGACTGTGACTCCTACAAAGTGGTGTTGATCTTTGATGGTCTGGATGAGTGTCGACTTCCTCTAAATTTCCAGAAGAATGAGAGAGTGTGTGATGTGACAGAGTCAGCCTCAGTGGATGTGCTGCTGATAAACCTCATCAAGGGGAATCTGCTTCCCTCTGCTCTCCTCTGGATTACCACAAGACCAGGAGCAGCCAATCAGATCCCTCTCAAGTGTGTAGACCAGGCAACAGAGGTACGAGGCTTCAGTGATCCTCAGAAAGAGGAGTACTTCAGGAAGAGGATCAGTGACCAGAGCCTGGCCAAAAAAATCATCACACACCTGAAGTCTTCAAGGAGCCTCCACATCATGTGCCACATCCCAGTCTTCTGCTGGATCTCAGCCACTGTTCTAGAGAGAATGTTGGGTGAAGCAGAGGGTGGAGGGATCCCCAAGACTCTGACTGAAATGTTCACACACTTCCTGATCTTTCAGATCAAACACAAGGACCAAAAGTACCATCAGAAATGTGACCCTGATCCTCAGCAGACCAGAGAGAGTATCATGGCACTGGGAAAACTGGCTTTCCAGCAGCTGGAGAAAGGAAACCTGATCTTCTATGAGGAAGACCTGAGGGAGTGTGGCATTGATGTCAGAGAAGTGTCAGTGTACTCAGGAGTGTGTACCCAGATCTTCAGAGAGGAGTTTGGGCTTCACCTGGGGAAGGTGTTCAGCTTTATACATCTGAGTGTTCAGGAGTTTCTTGCTGCTTTTTATGTATTTTTCTATTTTATTTTAAGAAATACAAATGTGCTTGTGGAGCAAAGCACCGGACTTTTTAATTCCTTCAGAAATCCAAACTTCTCTGATCTCCTCAGGAGTGCAGTGGACAAGGCCTTACAGAGTGAGAATGGACACCTGGACCTGTTCCTCCGCTTCCTTCTGGGTCTCTCACTGGAGTCCAATCAAACTCTTTTACGAGACTTAATGCCACAGACAGGAAGCAGGTCTCACAGCAAACAGGAAACCGTGAAGTACATCAAGGAGAAGATCAGGGAGAATCCATCTCCAGAGAAATCCATCAATCTGTTCCACTGTCTGAATGAACTGAATGATCATTCTCTAGCTCAGGAAGTACAAACTTACCTGAACAGAAGAGGTAACAGTCCTCTCAGTGGAACCAGACTCTCTCCTGCTCAGTGTTCAGCTCTGGGGTTTGTGTTACTGAACTCAGAACAGGAGCTGGATGAGTTTATTTTGAGGGAATATGCTCTGTCGCATGAATGTCTTCTTAGGCTGCTGCCAGTGGTCAAAGCCTCCAGAAAATCTGAGTGAGTATTTTTATTTATAAATGTATGACTGCATGGTTTATTATTTTAATGTAACACTGAACTGCAATGTTTGGATTAATGTTTGTTAATAGTTCCTCAAATCATCTTTAAAATATTAATATACGATAAAATATTACACATTGGTACACTACATTCTACCATGTCACTTATAGCCACCTGGAGCCCATCTACACAAATCCTTTAGTGTAACACACAGTAGTGTTGTGTTTAAATTTTTACCTACAAGGTGGGTTAGATTTCCCTGCTATGTGTATAGTCAGTGTTTTAGATTTAACAAACGCATGTCTGTATGTTGATCCATCTAAAGCTAATACTTGTGTATATACAGTGTCACTCATTTAAAGGTAAGAAGTTTGACTTTGTTTATTTCTGATGCTGTGTGCAGTCGTGTTGATGTGACGTCACTCTGTAAACAGGGAAGGAGCTCAGATTTGAGAAGAAAACCCCACATTCACTTCTCAGTTGTGGGGACATGAAAGACATGATCCCATTTACTCTGTGGAGAAAGAAGGGTTCACTAAGTTGTGTTGAAATAGTAACAGTCACATCTGTAGTAAACAGTACAATGTTTTTTCTAATATCCCTTATTTACATTGTTTAGGACAGATGATAGATTTTTACACATCTATATTTTATAAAAAATACAAATCATGATCAAGAATCGTTTTAAAAAAATGTAAACTTTCTTTTTATTTTTGATGTGTTTGGACATATGTGAACATTTCACCTGTACTCAGGTCCACACCAAACACCTGAACCAGTGTGTGTGTAAAATCAGAGGTCTGGAGGTGACAGATTTGTACCTGTAGAACAGAGAACAACACACACCAACTGTTTTAGGGTCTCTGTGAAATCCAACATATAACTGAGTGTAAAGTACGACTAGTATTGTCATGTTATTAACTGGTAGTGTACAGCTGTATAATTCTTTATTTTCTGTAATAAAATGCCCTGTATCTGCAGTGTTGGTTGTAGAAACTTGAAAACAGATCAGAGTGTAGTGTTTGTAGGCTGCTCGCTCTCACTTTTACCCATTCTTCTAATCAGTTTTTGGTTAAAACGACTTCCAATATTGGATTATGGTGATGTAGTTTATAGGTCCACTTCAAAAACTCTAATTCATAAACTGGATGTTATTTATCACGCTGCAATCCGCTTTGTGACTGGAGCTTCATTTAACACTCACCATTGCCTCATGTTTTCTTTATTGAATTGGTCTTCTCTTCATTCTCGCAGACAAACTCATTGGTGTCTGTTCATTTATAAAACTCTTATTGGTAAAACTCCCTCATATTTACGGTCTCTTCTTAATGTTAATAATACAAGTCGTAATCTGCGTTCTAGCTGATTCTATAATTTCTGCATTCCTAAAGTCCGTACGTCCTTTTGTTCATTGCTCTTTTCAGTTTTATGCTGCATATGATTGGAATCATCTGCAGCTGACTCTTAAGCTTAGTTCATTTATATCTCTTTCTTCCTTTAAATATTCAAATCAGTCACTAACTCACGATCACTGTACTTTTAGTTTTTTGTTTGTTTTTACATGTCATTGTTTATAGCTGTGTTTGTGTAATGAGTCTGTCTGGTGTTTGGTTAACTGCAATTGGATCCTCACTCGTCTTTGTCTTATCATGACAGAACGACTCGCCACAATGGATCCAGCAGAAATCTTATTTTGCCTACGTCAGGAAGATTCTGCCATCGAGGAATATGCTGAGGTATTTGTCCACCTGTGTAACCAGGTAGAAGGCTCTTAAAGTCATCTTCAGGCATGGACCGGAGTACAGGTTGCGCTATCTAATGCCGACTGGCCGAGAAATGGGGTCGTTGTCAGACTTTGTCAACTTAGCCTTGCTCTTGAGCGGGTCCTCGTTAACCATGGGCAGTGGAGAAACGGAAGCCGGCCTTAAATATTTTTTTGGTGGGGGCAGTAAGCATCGGGGTAAGTAGTCTACGGAGCCAAACCAGCCACGGATGCCCGTATGCACTACAGTAACTTCGTCCAGCCCAGTCCTGTGCAGGCCTGTGACCGAGCCTGTTCACATGGCTGCCATACCGGCAAGCTCTGTTGAGGACCGTGCGAACCGGCTGATCTCCAACCTGGTGGATACTCTGATGTCGGTTTGGGCAGCCGGCATCCCTAAGCCATCTGCTTCACCAGCCGGACCGATCGGGTCAACAGAACCAACCGGACTGTTCGGGTCAATGGAACCAGCCAGGCTGACCGGGTCGACAGAACCAGCTGGTTCGACGGGACCAGCCGGTCCGACAGGGTCGACCGAACCAGCCAGGTCGACGGAACCAGCCAAACCGATCGGGTCAAGGGAACCAGCCGGTATGACCGGGTCGACGGAACCAGCCGGGATGATTGGGTCGGTGGAACCAGCCGGTCCGACCGGGTCGACGGAACCGCCGGGTAGACCGAACCAGCTGGGTCAACCGAACCAGCCGACCCGATCGGGTTGACGGAACCAGCCGGGATGACCGGGTCGACCGAACCAGCTGGGTCGATGGAACCAGCCGAACCGATCGGGTCGACGGAACCAGCCAGGATGACCGGGTCGACGGAACCAGCCGGTCCGATCGGGTCGACGGAACCAGCCGGGATGACCGGGTCGACCGAACCAGCTGGGTCGATGGAACCAGCCGAACCGATCGGGTCGACGGAACCAGCCGGTCCGATCGGGTCGACGGAACCAGCCGGTCCGATCGGGTCGACGGAACCAGCCGGGATGACCGGGTCGACCGAACCAGCCAGTCCGACCGGTTCGACCGAACCAGCTGGTTCGACCGAACCAGCCGGGCCGCCAACTCTGTTATGGCCCCTGGCTTGACCTGTGGCACCACTCTTGCTTCCAGCTCTGCCCGGGTCTCTGCCTCCTCCTCCAGCCCCACCCTGGCTGCCAACTCTGCTTTGGCTCGACCTGTGGCACCACTCTGGCTTCCAGCTCTGCTGTGGTCTCTGTCTCCACCTGCAGCACCGCCCTGGCCGCCAACTCCGCTATGGTCCCTGGCTCGACCTGTGGCACCACCCTGGCTCCCAGTCCTGCTCTAGTCTCTGGCTCTGCCTGCGGCACCACCCTGGTCTCCAGTCCTGCTCTGGTCTTTGTCTGCTGCACCACCCTGGCCGCCAACTCCGCCATGGTCTCTGGCTCGACTTGTGGCACCATCCTGGCCGCTAGCTCTGCTGTGGTTTCTGGCTTTGCCTACAGCACCGCCCTGGCCTCCTGCTCTGCCCGCTCCGCCCTGGCCTCCTGCTCTTTATCATGACAGTTTGTGTATTGTATTAGTTTTTATGTTGCCTCTTGGTCAGGTCGTCATTGTGATCGAGAACTGCTTCTCAACTGACTCACCTAGTTAAATAAATAAATAAATAAATAAATAAATAAATAAATAAATAAATAAGTGTGTTATGTACATGACCTAATGGTGTTATAATAAATTGTAGCTGAGAGATTGTGGAGTGCAGAAAGATGTCCCTGCTCCTGTAAATGTGCTGATGTGGTGTCCTGTCCTCTGATTTGTGTGTGTGACACAAACATACTGACATTTCTGTTATATCTTCAACTTTGGCTGGATTATGGCTGTGTTTGTGTGTTTGAGAACAGTGTTCTGATATTTCATCATTTCTCTTCCAGGCTGTTTCAGTGTAATCTGACAGAGGAAAGCTGTAGAGTTCTGTCCTCAGTTCTCAGCTCAAACTCCTCCAGTCTAAGAGAACTGGACCTGAGTCACAATAAACTGCAAGATTTAGGAGTGAAGCTGGTCTCTGATGGACTGAATGATCCACACTGTACACTGCAAAAACTGAGGTACACACACACACATCATTCATATATATAAGTTTAATAAAAGTAAGATTGTTACATTATAAAGTTTTTAGATACGTTCGAGTTTGAGAGTGTGGTGTCAGAAGAGGTATAAAACACACTCAGACTCAGAGTTGGTAGTAAAAGCAAAAGGCTTCTTCCATACAGTGCAAAGTCTACACAGTGAAGAGGCAAAAACAAGTGTCTTAGCTCCCCCTTTTGTACCCCATGTATGTGTGTGTGTGTGTGGTTTTGTTTGTGTGTGTGTGTGTGTGTGTATACATGTGTGTTTTTTGTGTACATGTGTGTGGTTTTGTTTGTGTGTGTGTGTGTGTGTGTGGTATTGTTTGTGTACATGTGTGTGTGTGGGCATGTTTGTACGTGAGTGTGTGTGGTTTTGTTTGTGTGTGTGCTTGTGTGTACGTGTGTGTGTGTGTACATTTGTGTGTGTTTGGTGTTGTTTGTGTACATGTGTGTACGTATGTGTGGTTGTGTCTGTCTGTGTGTACGTGTGTGTTACTGAAGATGTCTCCCTTTAAGTTATCACCTCAGCAAGGCCACAATCCATTTTCAGTTCTTATTGAACACCTGCACACAAACTCCCCTAAAGTTCCCATAAAAGTTAGAATAAGGGCCTCTTGTTCTTTCTCTCTAGTGTTTCACACAGAATACTGTAAAAGCACATAACATTATTGTCACGGTCGGCGCACCTGCCCTGCCTCCCAGCCGGCAACACAGAGAAACCTCGCCGGAATATTAGACGCTTCCAGACTGCTATTCCCACAAAGCCCCGCGCCGGGCTAATTACTCCACCAGCTGTTTCCCATTTCCCGCGCTATGAAGACTGAACTTGAACTTTCCCCCAGTGTGAAGTCTCGACTAGCGTTTGCTGTCATTCTGAGCGTTCCCTTGTTGCGATTCTGTTTTCCGGTTTGACTTTGTTTTGGTATTCTCTGATTGTTTGCTGCCTGCCCTGACCTTCTGCCTGCCTTGTCGTTTATGATTTTTTGCCATCCCTTCGATATCGTTCTGCCATGTTTCGATCTGTTAATAAAAATCACGCTGCACATGGATCACCAGCCATATGACTCCTCCTCACCAGCCACATAGCCTTTGTGTGCAGCCTCCTCACCAGAAAAGCGCTGGAATGGGCCACTGAGGTATGGGGAGTGTACGGCTCCCCATGTTCGCCCACTTCCTCTCCCAATTTCAGGCCATCTTCGATCACTCCACCACAGGGGAGAGCGTGGAGAAGCGCCTGTTAGCCATCTCTTAAGGCGACCACCCGTGTGTGGAGTACGAGCTTGCCTTCCACACCCTTGCAGCAGAGGCTGGCTGGGAGGAGCGCCCCTTGCGAGTGCTGTATCGCAAGGGCCTGTAGCCCGTACAGCGTATCCGGAAGTGATGCAGCTGGACTACAAACACTTCATGCCTAAGGAACGAGCGCAACGCTTCCATCTTCAACTCTGCCTGTACTGCGGGGAGGCCGGAAACAAACTGGCCCACCAGACCTCCCAGCAGGCAGAACACCTTGGTGAGTTCTGACTCCTTCACTCCTCAACCCCCTAGCTATGCCCAAGTTCAAGTGCAATTCAGTATACGGCGGGAGTGGATTAGTCTACCCGCTCTCATTGATTCCGATGCCGCGGGGAATTTTATGTCAAGAGAGTTCGCTCACGCTCACGAATTGCCAGTAACTTCATGTGTTTTCCTTTTGGCAATGAAGGCGATAGACGGCCGGCCGCTCGGGTAAAGGCCGCATCACCCACATCACAGAGGACCTCCAGCTTCAGGTGGGTCCTCACCCTCAAGAACTCATCCGGTTCAACATCATCCACTCTCCATGTCACACCGTCATCCTGGGCCTCCCCTGGCTGCAGCTCCATAACCCCATCATATCCTGGAGGGACCTGCGCTTCTCAAGCTGGGGCGAGACGTGCAGTGAACATCAGCAGCTCACCGCAGGGCCCTCACATCGCAACACCAAGATCACGGTGTGTGCCACCTCCAACATCCCTAAACTCCCCGCAGACTACAAACTCCCCGCAGACTACCAGGACCTCGCGGAGGCCTTCAGCAAGACACGAGCCGGAGAACTGCCGCCACACCAACTAGGCGACTGTGCCATAGAGCTCCTTCCCAGCACCACACCTCCTAGAGGGAGAAAATTCTCCCTATCACAATCTGAGACCGCGGCCATGAAAGAGTACATCGAGGAGGAGCTCAAGAAGGGGTTCATCCGACCCTCCATTTCTCCAGCATCATCCGGGTTCTTCTTTGTAAAGAAAAAGGATGGAGACCTCCATCCTTGCATTGATTACTGAGCACTGAACGACATAACCGTCAAGTTCTGGTATCCCCTTCCTCTCATGCCGTCTGCCTTGGAACAGCTTTGTCGGGCTCGATATTTCATGAAGCTGGACCTGTGCACCTGTACAACCTCATCCGGATCAGAGAGGGGACAACCTACGAATATTTCTTCTCAACCCAGTCAGGCCACTACGAATATTTAGTCATGCTGTTCAGCCTTTCGAACAGTCCAGCTGTGTTCCAATCATTTATCAACGACGTGTTCACAATATGTTAGACCAATGGGTAATAATATACATAGATAACATCCTGATTTACTCCAAAACCCTGGACGTGCACATCCAATACGTGCGAGACGTAATCGGACGCCTCATCCAGCACCGCCTGTACGCCAAAGTGGAGAAGTGCGAGTTTCATCGAACCTCGACGACTTTCTTAGGCTACGTCATCTCAGCTGAAGGGGTCGTGATGGATGACTCCAAAGTGCGTGCAGTACTGCAGTGGCCCCGACCGCAGAGCGATGAAGAGCTGCAGCGCTTCATTGGGTTTTGCCAATTTTTACCGTCGCTTCATCCGCGGGTTCAGCACGATTGCCGCGCCGCTCACTTCCATGACCAAGAGGGTGTCAAATTGGCTTACCTGGTCCCCTGAAGCCATGACAGTATTCGGACGCCTGAAAGAAAGTTTTACCTTGGCCCCCATCCTTCACCATCCAGATCCGAACCATCCGTTTATAGTGGAGGTGGACGCCTCCAGCATTGGAATTGGAGCTGTATTGTCTCAACGCCAGGGGGCAGCCAACAAGATGTTCCTGTGCGCGTACTACTAGCGCAAGTTATGCTCGCCATGAAAGCTGCATTCGAGGAATGGCGGCACTGGCTAGAGGGCACTCTGTACCCATTTACAGTTCTCACCGATCACCGTAACCTGGAATATCTCCGTGCCGCCAAACGCATGAACCCGTGCCAGGCCAGATGGGCCATGTTCTTCACCCGCTTCCGAGTCTCGGTGACGTACCTACCAGAATCAATAACGCCAAAGCCGATGCCCTGTCCCAAATGTTCCGGGAACCCGGCTCGGACACGCCTCCCGAGATCATCATTCCTGAGACCCACATCCTCACACCCATCCAGTGGGACATCATGACCGAGATCACCCAGGCTAACGCACAGACACCACCGTCAGCTGAGTGTCCGCACTCAAAAATTTATGTGCCAGAGAACCTACATGCCAGCCTCATGGAGCTCTTGCACTCCACGCCTAGCTCCGGTCACCCCAGCATTATGGGAACAACGCACCTAGCGCAAAATCAGTTCTGGTTGCTGTCTGTCTGCGGACGCATGAACATAAGTCCATTCCTGCGCCGTCTGCAGCACCTCCAAGCCCTCTTGCCAGCTCCCCGCAGGCAGCCTGATGCCATTACCCACAACACAACAGCCCTGGTCGCACATCGCTCTTGACTTCGTCACCGATCTTCCCCCCTCAAACAACTCCACGGTCATCTTCACTGTAATAGACTGATTTTCCAAGGCCTGTCGTCTAATTCCCCTGCCTAAGCTCCCCACGGCATTCGAAACCGCCAAGGCTTTGTGTAATAACGTCTTCCGGTACTACAGGGTGCCCGAAGACATCGTGTCCGATCACGGTCCCCAGTTCACCTTGCGCGTCTGGTCGGCGTTCTTCAAGCAGCTCGGTGTCAACCTCAGCCTCACCTCGGGGTACCATTCGTAGGCCAATGGGCAGATCAAGAACTCATCCGTTTCCTCCGCTCATATTGTCACAGCAATCAGTCTGACTGGAGTATTTGTTATGGGCCGAACACACACAAAATTCCCTCATCAAACCCACCACCAGTCTGACTCCGTTTCAGTCTGTCCTGGGCTTCCAACCTCCGCTATTTCCATGGTCCGACACTCCCTCCACGATGCCGGCTGTCAATGACTGGTTTTGACGGAGTGAGGAGACATGGAGTGCGGCACACCGGCAGCTGCAGCGAGCCATGTGCCGACAGAAGAAGCAAGCTGACAGGCGTTGCCGAGAGCATCCAGACTACCAACCTGGTCAGTGTGTCTGGCGACAGAGGTCATGGGTAGATAGCCGTCTGCCCTGCTGTAAGCTCAGCCCCAGATATGTGGGGCCATTCCAGATCACCAAACAGATCAACTCGGTCTCTTACCGCCTGGCACTCCCTCCGACATACTGCATCTCCCCGACCTTCCACGCCTCTCTGCTGAAGCCCGCGGAGGGACCTGCGAGACACCTAGTGGGCCCACTGATCCACCGGCACCCCTCCTAGTTGGCAACGAGGAGGCGTACCAGGTCCGCGAGCTACTAGATTCCTAGTAGAAGTAGAGCTACAGACGCAGAGGTTGTCACCTGGAGTACCTGGCCAACTGGGAGGGGTACGGACCAGAAGAGCATTCCTGGGTGAAGGCAGGGGACATCCTGGACTCCTCACTGACCGCTGACTTTCACCGGCAGCATCCGGACAAACCAGGGCCCCGGCCGCCCCACAAGCCCTCGCATCGGGAGCCGTTCGCAGGGGGGCCTCCCAGCCAACAACACAGAGAACACTCACCGGAATATTAGGCACTTCCGACTGCTATTCCCACAAAGCCCCTCGCTGGGTTAATTACTCCACCAGCTGTTTCCCATTTCCCACGCTATGAAGACTGAACTTGAAATTTCCCCCAGTGCGAAGTCTTGACTAGCATTTGCTGTCATTCTGAGCATTTCCTTATTGCGATTCTGTTTTCCGGTTTGACTCTGTTTTGGTATTCTGTTTCTCTGCTGCCTGCCCTGACCTTCTGCCTGCCTTGTCATTTATGATTTTTTGCCTGCCCTTCGATATTGTTCTGCCATGTTTTGATCCTGACTGTCTGTGTTCGATCTGTTAATAAAAATCACGCTGCACATGGATCACCAGCCCTACAACTCCTTCTTACAATTATATGAACACTGATGATACAACAGTCAGATACATGGTAAGACTTAAACCATGTCTAAAGCCACACAGAGTTTATCTTCCACTTCACTCCATTGTGAATGAGATGATCAGAGATGGACTCATCAAACACATCAAACAGAAACTTCCCCCATACTGTAGGTGAAGCGTGTCCTGGGTAAGCACTTGAGGGTGAGACAACATGAAATGTTTGCAAGGTCACAGCAGTTTTCAGCAGTCTCACCATGTATCTAACTCCCAAACTCAAAAGTGATCGATCTAAATCTCTCTAATTGTTATGGAATTATTTAAAAATGATGCTATGTAAATATATTTAGAGGATAATTAATGCTTTGTGTTGAAACTCTCACATTCTAAGCTCCTATTCAGTCTGTTACAGTTTTGTACAATGTCTATGACAGTTTTTTCAATACATTTAACAAGTTTCCTAAACTCTTAACGCACCAACACACCTAAAACACACAATTGGCAAAATGGTTAATTTCATGCTAAAAATCACACATTGTAAACTAAACCCCAAAACTAATTTTCAAAATACAATAATAAACTAACACAATACACTATGTCTAACAAAACACTGCATACATGTTTTCAAAATCAAATAATTATTCAAAAAACTAACACACATTCTCTTCCAACACGAACATTTAGTCAATCATAACACAATGAAAAAAAAACTATCATCAGTTGAAATTACAGAAACTGCATTATTTTATGTGTCAGGCCTGCTCTTATACAATAGACAGTATATTTTATTGATCATAGATTGTGTTTTGCACTGTATTTTCTTTTGAAGCCTCTCTACATTTTTGTTTTGTTGGGTTTAGTAAATGCATGCATTTTTTTTTTTTTTTTGCTGTGACATTACTGCAAGATATACAAACAGAAAAAGCACCGGCATTATAATAAAAAAAAAAAAACAAAGTAATCTGCCCGGTCTTCTGCATTTGGCCTCATGTTCTCATCCACATCACATCTGATATCTTCTCTGGCAAGGCATCGTGGGAAGAATATTTTGGCATGCCTTATCTACTCCTGGCAGTGTTCAGCTGTGATGTCTTGGCATGCAGCATCCATTGCATCCAGGAGGGACATTTGGTCATGTGGACGATGGTCAAAAACCTTCCATCTCCAGTCTGAGAGAAACTCCTCAATGGGGTTGAGGAAAGGGGAGTAAGGGGCAAGGAGATGGGACATCATCCTTGGATGGGCATCAAACCAGGCTGTGAAGTGAATGGTGGAATTGCATAACCTTACCTGGACATATTGGTGACTGTTCCGTTCAAAAGGAACTTTGTATAGTTGTTTCATTCGGACTCTGTGTTTAGCTAGAGTCTGAGAAATGGATGTTATGCTGATTTCTGCAATGTTCCAAAAGACAAGGTTGTCCTCTACAACTCTGGACTGAATGTCATTCAGTTTTATTTCATTGTCAGCAATCACCATGTTGCCAATAGCAAGTCCCTGTTCTTCATACATGAGCTTTCCTCTGCCCCCTGAGGGAGGTAGATGTTGAATCCTTAGAGGGACAAAATACAGTTACATATTAGGGACTGTAAAATTATTTACACTCTGCTGTAGGAGAAGCAATATCATATCTGTTGGTTTCTCTGAAAATACGGATAATGGATGCCACCTTGTCCCGGCTGAGATTTGGCTGTACTCGTTCACCAGCCTCTCTGTATGATAGCCCGTGGTTTATGACATGGTCTCTTATTTGATCAGTTACCCTAGCTCTGGTCCTCCTTTGAGCGCCACCATGCATTCTAACTCCTCTCTTGTCCTTGTCCTTGCCCCACTCCACTCCCTTGTCCTGGTACTCGTCTTCCTCTCCCTCGTGCAGGCATTTTTCTTTCTTTCTTTCTTTCTTTCTTTCTTTCTTTCTCTCTTTCTCTCTTTCTCTCTTAATTTCTTTCTTTGTGTTGTTCTATATTGTTGTTGTTATATATTGATTTATATATTTGCATAACTGCAATAAGCTGTTTTTCTCATTAGCGATGGAATAAAATACAGGGAATATATTTGTATTTCAAGTCCCAATCTGAACAGCTGTTCATTTTGACTTTAGCCTATATAAGTTATGTTTAGAGCATGATGTTATCTGTTCTCACATACAGTGTGAAAGCATTTGTAAATGTGACTGTAAAATTACATTGTTTTGGTCTTGGTTGAGCTTGTGTGTAAAAGAGGTTCAAGCATTTTAAATTTGCGTTAACTGTGTGCATTTTGTATCAAAGCAACAAGACGTGTTAATTGTATAGCCTACAAAGACGGATGTTGTGCTAACCGTGTTAAGAGTTTCGGAAACTTGTTAAATGTATTGAAAAAACTGTCATAGCGATTGTAAAAAACTGTATAAGACTTTATAATGTAACAATCTTTACACTCTATCATTACATAATGTTTAATGCACAACAATACTGAGTTGCAAATCGTATCTGCCACTATTTATAAGTACCAATATCGTATAACTACTATTTACACTTAATATTACCAATAAATGCTATAAATCATTTTTAAAATCAATAAAATCATAAATCAAACTTTAATAAATATAAGGAATAATAAAGTTAACAAATGTTAAACCTATACCTGTAAACAGGGCTTGATACTGTGGCTAGTGGTTTTCAAAGGGACTAATCCTACTTGTCCAGCTCAGAGCCTCGAACCAACACAGGTTCAGTATGGGAGACGGTGACTTAATGATGACGCTAAGCGTCTGTCGATAAAAAACACCTTAATGTCAGCTTTACATACTCTCTTGTGATGTGGCGAGAAACTGCAGGATCCTTTTCTCTGTGATGCGCATTCTTACTTGCCATCTATACACCGATGTTCATCTTATATTTTTATCCTGATATTAGAACTTTGTGTTCAGGTGGACACTTTATTTCTCACTGATAGAAACACCTCAATTCACTATCAGAGAAATAAATCAAACACTTCATCATTTCTCTTTCAGTCTGTGTCGGTGTAATCTGACAGAGGAAAGCTGTAGAGTTCTGTCCTCAGTTCTCAGCTCAAACTCCTCCAGTCTGAGAGAACTGGACATAAGTGACAATAAACTGCAGGATTCAGGAGTGAAGCTGCTCTCTGATGGACTGAAGGTTCCACACTGTACACTGGAGATACTGAGGTACACACACACACACACACACACACACGCATATTTTAGCTGCTTTGTAAATGTATTTAGTGAAGGTGACTGATGGATAAACACTGAGAGTGAGATCCACATCCTGGGAGCAGCGACACTAAAAGCAGTTTGAATGAAGCTTCTTCTTATTAAAATTCACCTTAAGGAAGTCAGCATTTGTTGATGATAAACAAATATTTGAGATTATATCAAAATGATTGTGAATGTCACAGGTAACCAGTACAGTTCCTGTACAATAGGAGTGATTTGGTTACTAACTGTAATGGATAAAGATTTTTTTTTTGTGAAATACATAAAAGAGAGCGTTACATTAATCTAATCTACTTGGAATTAATGTATGTAGAAAAAGTTTTTCTGTCTTTTTGACATTAAAATGGACAAAATTTTTCAGTGTTCCTCAAATGATAAAATGTGACTTTAGACATATTATTGACGTGAGGAACAAAGCTGAGGTCAGAGTCGACTATTACACCCAGATTTCTAACCTATAGCTGAGATCATTGTGTTAAGGTAGACACTTTATTTCTCACTGATGGAAACACCTCATTTCACTATAAATCAAACACTTCATCATTTCTCTTCCAGTCTGTGTCGGTGTAATCTGACAGAGGAAAGCTGTAGAGTTCTGTCCTCAGTTCTCAGCTCAAACTCCTCCAGTCTGAGAGAACTGAACCTGAGTGGCAATAAACTGCAGGATTCAGGAGTGAAGCTGCTCTCTGATGGACTGAAGAATCAACACTGTACACTGGAGATACTGAGGTACACACACACACACACACACTTGTGGTATAAACACAACAAAACATCCAGTTCTCCTCTGTGGTAACTGTAATTGTAGTGATCTGATATATTGTCGTTGTTGTGTGTCTGAGATTGATAGCAAATATAGTGAAGATTTTGTGTAGTTCATGTTTTCAATACTAAAACTGAGTGTGCTAAGTGTGAGAAGGTTTTCTTTCTTGCAGGATGTGTAAATGCAGTATTAGAGATGAAGGTTGTGCTGCTCTGGCTTCAGCTCTGAGGTCAAACTCCTCATCACACCTGAGAGAACTGGATCTAAACAATAATAATCCAGGAGAATCAGGAGTGAAGCTGCTCTCTGATCTACTGAAGGATCCACACTGTAAACTGGAGACACTACAGTGAGTTACTGACTTACTGTCTCTTTACTGTATGATATTGAGTGATATTCACTGTGTGCTGTAAAATGTCACATCTAATGTGTGTATTTATGCTTCTGTTGTTCATAAACAATGTGTTTAAATTTGTCTGTAATTCTGTCCTGTTGTGTTTTTCAGCATTAAGAATAAGACACTCACCAAGTCTGGTGTATGACAGGAGTCTCTCCTCAGACCTTTTTTCCAGGATAAATCAGTTATGGTGGTGAAGCGTTAGAACACGTCCCACATTTCCAGCAGTTTGGGAGCTGAATCATTCATATTCAGATGTAGAAGATTCATAACAATAACTGTGACTGATCACATCCTTTTATCCTCTCAGCTACTTCACACTTTAACATATTTTACCATAAAAAATATTTACTATTCTTCTGCCTGAAGTGTTTTCTGTAGTGTGGGTTGTATCATTTTTGCAATAAAGAAATCGTTATACACTGATGACGCTATTCTGTATTCCTGATAACCAGTACAATAAAGATTAAAGGCTCGGCGCAGTGTTTAACAATATACCAACACTCTTTTGTTGGAACCTTTCTGTGTGTCTATCATTCCTGGTCCTATTAAATATAGCAAGTCCTTGAATCCTGAACTTATTACTCTGTGAAATCTAACCCTAGACTGGCTCTTAACTCTGTACATCTGTGTACCTCATTTCATGTTCAACCACAGGGTTGCTGTTGATCTGGAGTCTATCCCAGTAATACTGGACATGTGACAAGAATCCACCATAGATGAGAATATCAATCACAATGAAGTTTATTATAGTAGATATATAAACCTTGCTTTGTCTGTCTGGCTGCTAGGGATGTAACTGAACATTAATAAATAATTTGGTTTAAACAGACACAGTAACCAAGAGTATCACTACCAGAGATATTATGTGATGATGGCTGAAGGAGTTTATGCTCTGTGGTAAAAAATGTTTAGGCTTCACAGTAGAGGTCTTCTCGGGTCTAAAAAAATGTACCCGACCCAAAGCAATTTTTACCCAAACCCAACGTGCATAATTTTTTTTTTTTTAATAAAGACCCGACCCGAGACAAACCCGGAAAAATTAGACCCGAGTCCGACCCGACGGCAATTTTTTTTTTAACCCGACTGGACCCGAATGTTGCATAACTCTGCACTAAAGTAACCTCTACAGAGTGGATTCAAAATTGATTGACAGGTCTGTTCCAACAAAAATTAGCTTACCGCTAGCCAGACAATGTCACAAGCGGTCTTGGCAAACAGAGGAGCGGTTGGAAATGGAGTTGAGTCAATGCACACACACGAGATACAGTAGTTCAGGTCTTCTCAGGTCCGTTCGGTAAAAACACATTTATTTTAAATTACCCGAGACCCGATGCCGCTATTATTAGACCCGATCCATGTCCGAGGCACACATGAAACTTTTAGACCCGAACCCGCTCGGGTTCTAAGTGGACCTGTGAACACCTCTACTTCACAGCTGACATTAGTGATGATAGTGGAGAAAATAGCTGACCAGTAGGGCGACCAGTAAGCTGACCAGTTGGACGATAGCGATTAATTCCAGCAAAGGGCGCAATGTATTTGTTGTTCCCTTTCGAGGGAACTCGATGCTGTGTCAGTGCTGACGCTATGGGAAAGCTTCTGTGAGGAAGTTGTGTCTGAAGTTCTGTGTGCACACACGCCAATTTAATGGCTCGGGAAGGACACGTGACAAAGTGATTATGCGCCAGTAAGTCCATATAAGGGCATCTACGTCACATTACTCCAGCTTCTTTGTCTTCAGGAAGCGCTCTGTGTATGTGTGTCAAATGTTTGCCATGTCTGTCTAGTGCAGAGAGACAAAATATGTTAAAGCATGTTAAGAGTTGCATCCATCCATGCCCCCGCTTTATCACGGGGGATGACATGCACTTTCTTTGCGTTGTTTGTTTGGGAGAGGAGCATGGGGTTTGTAGGTTGTTGATTCGATCATGGGGTTTGTAGGTTGAGTTAGCGGAAGCGGAGCAAGAGACGGGTATTCCCATTCTCTTGCCCTCTCCCCTGACTCCGTTCGCTCGGTTTCGGTTTCGGGAGCTCGCACTGTGATTTCTAACAACCCAGAAGAGAGTGGGGTGGGGAGGGGCTTTCGATGCGGGTGGGGAGGGGCTTTTCCCCACTAAACAGCTGACACAATCGGTGGTGTTTGAAGAGCTCCTCGAGGTGGTAACACATGCCGTGTCACCTCAGGGCTTGTTCGGCGACGCAGTGACTTATTGTGCCTCAAATTTGAGAGATTTCTCATTTTATATCCACATTTTATGTCCACATGGACATAAAAGATTCTATAACAACAAAAGACTTTTCATCTCTATTTGAGAGTTTCGATTTGAACCAGCTAGTGGACTGTCCTACTCATAATAAAGGCCACACTTTTGATTTAGTGATCCTAAATGGTTCATTTGTGTCCCAGTTGTCCACCTCTGACCTAGGACTATCTGATCATCTTGCTGTCTATTTTAATATAGAATTGCTTGACATGAGCAATACCTCATCACACATAATAAAGTATCACAAATGGAGATCTACTGACCCCTCTGATTTTGCTGAATACATTGACTCGTCTTTAAGTTGTTTTTCTCCATCTGCTGCATTGAAAGACAAAGTCTTTATGGTGAACTCTGTTCTCTCATCTGGCCTGGATTTATTTGCCCCTTTGAAATCACGATCCGTTTCCTTTGGACGATCCTCTCCCTGGTTTAATGATGATCTGCATGCAATGAAGACATCATGTCGTACAATGGAGCGTAGGTGGCGTGTGTCTGGCCTGACTGTCTATCAGCTGGCATGGAAAGACCGCTTACTTGAATATAATACTAAAATTGCAGCAGCAAGATCTGCCTATTTTGCACAGATTGTTGATAACAATAAGAATAATGTCGTAACTCAGAGCCCGTCTCCAAGTAGACACATTGCAGGGTGTCCTCCTCTCAAACTTTTTGGTTACTAAAGACTGTTTTAGTTAATAATTACTACAAAAAACACTGAGAAAACTCCTCAGACCTGGATGAGAATGAGCAAACTTCTTTATTGTGGTCAATCAGCCAACAATTCTCTAAGAGAAATTGCCAAGTTGAAAGTAACAAATGAAAACCCCAAAAAGAGCATGTCATGCAAAAATCAATCAAAAACAAAAACTCTCGCGACGTTCTTGCAAAAGTAAAAAACACACACCTCCACACACACACACACACACCACACATGTACACACACCTCACACACATGCACACGCACACACACCACACATGCACACACCACACACGCACACACACATGCACGTGGGGCTGCCTCCTTCATCTGGCCAGAAGAATTTGACACACACACCTTCACCCCGTGCCCCAGATATCTTCTCAATATATACCCTGGTGCTCCTAGCCTCCTCTTTGGTTCCCAGTATATCTTGGAGTCCCACGGTGCCATATCACCTTATTTAGCAGCATCACCTCCTATGTTTTCTAAATACACTGACCTAATTTCCCCTTATTTCCCATCACATTTTTCCCATATGCCCATTTATGGATTTTCCTCCACTTAGTTCTCAGGGCCTAGGTCTGTGAACCAATGCCTTTTTCATTCTGCATAACAAGTTATCGCTATGAGCTAAGGTCTGGGAACCAAGGTCTTCTCCATTCTACATAACAATTTATGAGCTAAGGTCTGGGAACCATGGTTTTCTCCATTCTACATAACAATTTTGTATTTGTTATTACAAATGTGCTCAAAAGAGCCTTACTTCCTGGTCAAAGTGGAGGATTAATCCTTTTTTTACAGCTACAATGAGCAAGTTTCCTCATTTCATTTCTTGCTATTATATATGATTTCTACTGATTATATAACTGATTGATTATATGTTAGTTTTATGAGTTTGACTTATGATGAAAGTTCGTGATTATATTGGTTATGTTGTATTACTGTTTTTTGCTAAGCCCTTGCTGTTATAATGTTGCTTTGCATTTTGATTTTCACTTCCTCACACATTGTTGAACAGAGAGCTCAGACTGACTAGGCCTGACAGCCCCGAATCTGGTTACTTTTACTAAGTTTATGATTACAATAAACATCTTTGGCCTACAACATCGCCTACATATGTCTTATGACAGCAATTGTAATATTTTGCAAGGACTAATACTTTACTTTGGTTATAGTATTGTAAGGAATAATACTTTAATTATTTCTACTAAGATTTTTCACAACAATAACCTGAGACAATAGTTTCATTCCATCAACAAACTACTTAAATGTAATAACTCTTTGACTGGTTCTGCCTCAACTCACCTTTGTAATAAGTTTCTTGAATTCTTTAGCTCCAAGATTGATCCAAGATTTGACACTGTTGATCACTCAATTTTACTTACTCGGTTAGAGTCTGTGTTTGGTGTCTCTGGGACTGCACTGAGCTGGTTTGAGTCACATCTTTCAGATCAAAAGCAGTTCATTACTATGTGTGGTTACAGGTCTGATATTGATGTTGTGGAATCTGGTGTTCCTCAAGGATCAATCTTGGGACCCTTACTTTTTAGCATTTACATTTATCCATTTGGTGAACTTTTAAGATCACTTGGTCTCAACTTTCACTTTTATGCAGATGACACACAGGTTTATGTACATTCAAAACCCGATGTTAAGGTGGCTGTGTCTTTTCTCTCACAATGTATCTCTGAGATAAAAAAAATGGATGTCTGGAAATTTCTTGTGTCAACAGTGACAGAGGTAATACTCATTGGTTCACACTACCAATTACATAATGCTGGGTCTTTATCTCTAATTGTGGATGGCTCTACACTAGAATTCCAAACAAACTAAATAATTTAGGGGTAATATTTAATGCACAATTAACATTTGTTCCCCATGTTCAGAACACTCTAAAGAGATCATTCTTTCATTTGAAAAACATTGCCAAATTGCGTCCTATGCTGTCACTCCCGGTGACTGAAAAGCTGATCAATATCTTTGTGTTTTCCAGCATTGATTATTGTAATGCTTTGATGGTTGGGGTTTCAAACGCTACCCTAAATTAATTACAGCTGGTCCAAAATCCCCCTCCTTGAACTGCCACCTTACTGTGGTGGAGGGGTTTGTCCAGACTGGTTTTTACTGGTTCATGCTGGTATAGTGCTGGTATAATGCTGGTCAGTGCTGGTATAGTGCTGGTATAGATGGGTGGCCAGCATAGTCATGGTGTTATCAAGCAAAACGGGGCTGGTGTAGCCGGTTAACCAGTATGATCTTTCTTGAATGAGCTTTATGGGAACAACCTATATTTTTGCTTGTGTATGTTTCTATGTAACACATTAATATAAGATTAAAACACAATATATTGGAATATATTTAATTAGAAATGTGTTATTTCTTTTGCTCCCTCTTTTGAATAAAGAACTGAAATAACAAAGCTCAAAAAGCTTTGAATAACAAAGAATAAAAACATTTAAAAATCATTCATTAGGGATTAAAGTGTCTCCACAAATTAAATATAGTAATACCAACAAATGTTTACTTTCCGGGCTCCATGAGGGAAGCAGCATATAAAGCATACAGAATGATGGTATATATATATAATCCATTTGTCTCAATTAAGAAGTTTTTTTAGTAAAGCGATAATGTGAAGAGATATTACCCAGCATCAGCATTGCTATGCAACTTTTAAAGCAACTATGTTCACGAAGGTAAATGTAGTTCCTGCACTTTCCAAAAATAAATCTCACAATGTTTTCGACTACATTATATACCTTACAGTGTTTATCGAAATTAGTGTAAGTGCACGTGTTCCAGATCATCATGTTTTTGCCACCATAATTAGGATTTTGTTTTTGGGTAAATAAAAAGCTTCTGCTTCTACACGACGAATCTGCTGATCACTGGGAATCAGAATGTTTGCATATGTGAGGTACCTGGATGACGGCTGCACGGCAGTTGTTTCAACTAGCGAAATTAAGGACTTTAACTATGACATGTTTGACCAAACTCAGGTTTATTGGGTAGCTACGATGGAAACAAGACATCTTCAGGGCACAAATACTGATGCTTAAAGGTATTTAACGTAAGCAGTAGCTGTTTTATCGTAACTCGTTCACTGCACAATATAAACAAATGAGTGATATATAGTTTTGTTTCTATAATTTTTCAAAGAATAAAGAAGACATAGAGCAGGAGTTGTCTAAAGTAAATGACTCCGGGTAGCACCTCTGAAAAAAACATGGTCATCGCCACCACATACAACTTGTTACTCGCTAAAAGAGAGAGCGGAAGCTAAGATCAAAAATGTGTGTTGTGAAGGTTAAATTATGTAACGTTATTTGTGCACGTGTGTAATATTACAGTGTGATGGCAAATGTCTTTGTCCAGTAAATATTTTAAACAAACACAGCATCACAGGCTGGTCAGCCAGCACACCAGCAACCAGCACCTAATGCTGGACCAGCATTCCACAATTCCAAGCTGGTTGGCCAGCACACCAGCATCCCAGGCTAGTCGGCCAGCAGACCAGCAACCAGCAGCTAATGCTGGACCAGCATGCCACCATCCCAAGCTTGTCCCAGCATGCAAAACATACCTTATGCTGGACCAGCAATGCTATTTTTTTAGCAGGGAAGGCAAGCATAACGTAACATAACATAGCCTAAGGAGGCATAGCATAACGTAACCGAACGTAGCTTAGCAGGGCATAGCATAATATAACCTATCGTAGCTTAGCAAGGCATAGCATAACGTAACCTAACATAGCTTAGCAGGGCATAGCATAACGTAACCTAACATAGCTTAGCAGGGCATTGCATAATGTAACCTAACATAGCTTAGCAAGGCATAGCATAATGTAACCTAACATTGCCTGGTGAGGCATAGCATAACGCAACATAGCCTAGCAGGGCAAAGCATAAAGTAACCTAACATAGCCTAGCGAGGCATAGCATAACATAACATAACATAGCCTAGCAGTGCATGGCATAACGTAACCTAACTTATCCTAGCAAGGCATAGCATATCGTAAAATAACATAACCCAGTGAAGCATAGCATAACGTATCATAACAGCCTAGCAAGGCATAACATAGCGCAACCTAACCTAACCTGACCTAGCAGGGCATAGTATAACGTAACCCAACATAGCCTAGCGAGGCATAGCATAACGTATCATAACAGCCTAGCGAGTTATAATAAACGCAATGTAACCTAACCTGGCCTAGCTAGGCATAGCATAATGTAACATAGCCTAGCAAGGCTTAGCCTACCTAGCATAACATAGGCTAGCATACAATAATGAGCTGGCATAGCAAGGCATATCGAGGCATAGCATTACCTAGCATAAAGTAATCTAGCCTAGTATAGCAAGCTTGGCATGACCCATCATGACGAGCAATGCAAAAGCATAGCATAACCTTATCTTATAACATAGCGTAACATACAATCTAACATAGCATAACATACATAGCATAGTGAAACATAGCCTAACGTAGCGTAGCACAACAGACTGTACAACACGCCAGCCCTAAGGTCGCTTCCGGCTCAACAAACGCACCATTATACACGAACATGCACGCCGTATCGATTTACTGTAAGTTCAAAGCGTCATCAAAACATCCCCTTCGGCTCGAGTATACTAATAGTAATCACAACCTCTTATAGTTCACAAAAGGAGATAGCTTGTGGTTTAAACTCGTATTAGCCACCGAGTTTAAATCGTAGCAGCAGCAAAGCAGAGGAAGCAGCCCCCACAAAAGAAGATAGTTTAAACTCCAAATAGCTGCCAAGTTTAAATCGCAGTTGCAGCAATGCAGAGGAAACAGCCAAGCAGACAGACTGAAAAAAGCATTTAAATAGGGCGCCCTGTTTGAAATGGACCAAAAGCATGCTTAGGAATCAGATCAGCTCAAGTCAAGAGTCAAGAAGCTTTTTATTGTCATTTCAACCATATATAGCTGTTGCAGTACACAGTGAAATGAGACAACGTTTCTCCAGGATCAAGGTGCTACATAAAACAAAGACAGGGCTAAGGACATGTAAGTAGTCTTAGCCACATAAAGTGCAACTGTGCAACCTGGTGCAAACAGTGCAGGACAAGACAAGCAAGACAGTGCAGGACAAAAGACAGTGCAGGACAAAAAACAGTGCAGACATTAAGTTACAAGACAATACAAAAAGTACAAAAAATGCAATACACAAAAGACAATACACAGTAACAGAAACAGCGCCGACCGACCAGTGTAAATGCTGATGGGCAGGGTTAGAAAATTGACATCAGCTGATAGCCGAACTTGACTGTGTGGCCTGCCTTAACTGATGCTGAACGCTACATTATTATTATTATTATTATTATTATTATTATTATTATTATTATTATTATTATTGTCATTGACAGACACCAGGAGGTAAAATGCCAGTAAGAGGCGTTCAGGGAGTTTCAGGTGCGCAGCCTGGGTCATCTTCCAGCCCCACCCAACCAACTCCTAGCTCACTCAGGGCAGTAAGGCAGGTTAGTGTGGCTGGCCGTGCCCCCGTCTAAGACTAGGGAGGCAGGTCAGCATACCCTGGCCCAGACCCGATGCCTGAGCGCTGGGGTTCCGAGGAGCTTCTCAATCAGGAAGGCTCCCTTACTGCCTGCCCAGCCGCCTCCGGTGTTTCGGGGAGCAGTAGGGTCTGTGCCTGTTCCTCTTCCTTGCACGGATCTCCCTGGGTTAGCACCTGCCAGTGCGGTGTTTCAGGGCACCCGGGAGGTGATTTCATGACCCAGGCACCCTAAATTTCAACATCTACTCCTCAATAAATTGATGACCACTCAGTTTTACGATTTTATCGAGGGCTACACTCCACAGCGTCACACACACACAACTGGCTCCAGAATGACTGGAGCCTACACAATGACCAGATGACCCCATGTGGCTTCTCTGATTGAACTCATAGGGGCCCTCAACCAGAACACACACACACACCAGTGTTGTAATGTAACGAAGTAAAAACACTTCGTTACAGTACTTAAGTAGAAATGTCACGTATCTGTACTTTACTTCGCTATTTAAATTTATGACAACTTTCACTTTTACTCCACTACATTTCCGAGATAAAATGTACACTTTTACTCCGTTATATTTCCACTAAGTATCTTCGTTACTTGTTACTACAAAATAAACGCAACAGAAATGTGTGTGACTGTAATAAGGGAGGTTTGGTGTATCACTGCTCCTAGATTGTATTATGCTCCGCACGCTCTACGGAGAAGCACAGGTACGCGCAGCGTGCACGCGCAGTCAGAGCTGGGGGCGTTTATCTATAACTTTAATCTGCGGAAAGCCGCAAATACGGCAACCAAAAGCAGTGAAATGTCACTATTCTTATTACCAGAGTTGTAGCACAAACTAAATATTAATGCAATATCAATACTGAACAAAAATAACATTTATTATAATAATAATAATAATAATAATAATAATAATAATAATAATAATAATAATAATAACCATATATAATATTTGGTCTTTGTCTTGTGAATATTAGTTTATTAAAGACTGCATTCATCGGACACACTGTTTGTAGAGAATGCACATACACATGAACTGATCTGATTCAAGACTGACATCATTACATCATGCATAAAATTTTGGTGCCCACTTTTGCCATTTAATAACACCATAACTTTTGGCTTACTATGTAGTCATATAATATATAATATAAAACTCTTCTTGTTTTAAATTCTCACTGAGGGATAAAACCCCTAAAGATGAAACCCCAGAACTGCCCCTGATCTTATACCTACTGAAAATCACTGAAATTTTACTTTTTACTTTTACTTCAAATACTTAAGTACATTAAATATCAGAAAATGACTTTTGATACTTAAGTACAGTAAATATCAGATACTTTAAGACTTTTACTTCAGTAATATTCTAAAAGGTGACTTTCACTTCTACTGAAGTCTTTTTCTAGTACAATACTTGTACTTTTACTCAAGTATTGCTTTCTAGTACTTTATACAACACTGACACACACACACACACAATACAATGAGACATTCCTTTTACTAATAAAACCCAAAGATAAGGTACTCTAAGGTTCTCATTCTTATAATCCTTTTTGTAATGTGTTCTTCTGTTAAGGCTTGCCTGACTTAAAATTATTTGCTCCTTAATTTCCTGACAAGGGGGTATTTTATTCATGTGTCAGAAAACAACATTGTATTTAACATCAGTTATACTCTAATTACTGATCATGGCATCTTAATGTATACCTGTTCTTATGCTGTATGCCCCTTTAAGGTCTGATGTCAGAATGTATACGAAGCTATTGTTTTCTTTTTACTTCTCTAATGAAAGTACATCTTGTTTTATGTTTAATTTTTGTTTCTTTGCCTTTATAAGAACACAATATTGTATTAACATCAGTTACCCTTCGATTACTGATCTGTGTATGTAATGTATACCGTCATTACCCTTTATACCGTCATTACCCTTCATGTTTAGTATCCAAATGACCACAAAATTATCGGTTACTCATTTTTCAAACAATGGTGTATTTTATTTGAGCACAAAAGGCGCCATACCGTCTTAATAAACCCTGGATAAAACTTTAAAGTCATCTAAAAGTTTGATAGCTAAACCACGCCCACAGACACCTGAAACAAAGGGAGTTTTTCCCTCCAAAATCTTGACCGAAGTATTGGTCATCTCCCCAAAGATGGGTGGCGTTCGCGACCTTTAAAGTGTCACAAACAACACTAATCCGTGGTCAGACTTTGGAACAGCTTGGAGACGACTCCATCTTCCTTCAAAAGTTCCAGCAAGCTTCACTTCCAAGAACGACAAGTTCTCTTATCTTCAGGAGAACTTGTAAGAACGTCTGACCCCACCCTAACTGACTTTTCAGAGATTTCTCTGTTGCATCCGGACTCTTGTGCAGTAAGCCAATGCAAGTAACCGGTTCCTCTACCAATCAATTTAGATGCGTAATTTTAAGTAGGAATCTTTCATTGAATCATAAGGTGAATTTAAGTTTCTGTGACGATTTCCCAGTTAGGGTGTGATTAATTTTGAAGTTTAAGCTTGCCGTTCCTTTCCTTCCTTTCTCTAATTTCTTCTTTCCAGTCTCTTCCTCCCTTTCCCCAATTTTAATTTCTTTTGTTTTATTTTATTTTCATCTTCGTTTTCCCTATTTCTTTTGTTTGTTTGTGTAGTTAGTTTATGTTGTGTTTGTCTCATTCATTAAATGCCATAATTTTGTGCCAAATAAGTGATTGTCTCTGAGTATCGCTCACAAATTAAGGTACCTGCAACATCTGGTCTGAACTACATGCTCTATTAAGTTAATTTAATTTAAATTACGGTATAAAGTAAAAGGGAAGCGAATCTTTCTTGGCCGGGAAGATACCGCCTTCATAGAATTAATAAAGGTTACACGGCCTGTTCGCCGGACGAACAGACCAAATAAGCGTAACGTTAATTCCATTACCATTAATTTCAACTTAGGTTAAAATATTTAGAAGTCACTATAACACGTTGTAGTTACTTATAAATATTTACCTTGCTTCGCGAGCCAAAATCGCTACACGTTGTTCCCAAGAAGGACGGGGGGCTGTGTCAGATTTTGGACCTGCAGGCTTTAAACTGTACTCTGAAGACTTAACGGTTCAAGATGCTCACGCTCAAGGTTATCGTGTCCCAGATCAGGTCCAAAGACTGGTTTGTGACGATTGACCTCGAGGACGCTTATTTTCACATGAGCATAGGAGGCCTCTATGTTGCCGAGGCACGGAGGGTGCTTGGCCTCATGTCAGAAGCAGCCAACATTATCCCTTTGGGTCTGCTTCACATGAGGCCATTCCAGCTCTGCCTCAGGGGTGCGGGATTCCATCCTCGCAGACATCCCCTCAGGGTTATAAAGGGGTACGTGCTGTGGGCGTCGTACCCTTCTTATGTGGAAAAGAACCCGGTTCCTGGCCATCGCAGGACTCTTTCGAAGGATGCCTCACTTTCGGGCTGGGGAGCGGCCTTGGACGGCCATCCTGCCCAGGGTCTATGGGTGGGCCCCTATGTCTCATGGCACATAAACCTCCTGGAGATGAGGGCTGTGTTTCTAACACTTTCTTCCACACCTCAGGGGCTGACATGTCTTAGTATGGACAGCCAGCGCTGTGGTGGTTCCCTGTATCAGTCATCAGGTCGGTCTGCATTTGCGCCCCGTTTCAGGTTGGCACAGCAAATTCTCCAGATTCCTTTGAAAATAATTAAAATTATGAAAATTGTGAGGCAGACTTCCTGTCGAGGGAGGTGCTGAGGCCCGGGGAGTAACGTCTCCACCCCATGTGGTGGAGCAATTTTCGGCCGGGCAGAAGTGGATCTCTTCACCTCCAAGGCGTCGACCCACTTTCTGCTGTCCTTTTCCCTTTCTCATGGTATGGACGTGACCGAGGCTCCGTCCTTGCGCCTCCCCCCGGTAGCTCTGCTCCCGCATGTCCTAGCTAGAGTGCGCCATAACCGCGTCAATCTTCTCCTAGTTGCCCCTCGTTGGCCCTTTTGAGTTGATTTATGGTCCTAGCCTCCTTCTTGAATGGCACTCCATGGGAGGTTCCCGTCAGGGAGTATCTCCTCTCTCAAGTGCAGGGGGCAATCCTACACCCCTGCCCTGAGATGTGGAAGCTTCTGGTCTGGCCCCTGAGGGGGACCAGTTCCTAGAGGCAGGCCTCTAATCTGAGTTGACCAATACTCTACTGAATGCTAGGGCTTCCTACACTAGGAAGCTATATGATCTGAAGTGGAGGCTTTTTCGCCTCTGGTGCAATGAATATTGTCAGGATCCAGTTCACTGCCTGGTCAGTACAGTGCTATAATTCATGCAGTCTTGCTTTTCTTGGGTCCTGTCCCCATCTACTTTATAGGTGTACATGGCCACCATCGCTGCGAACCATGAACCTGTCTTTGAGGTCTCCTTGGGTAGGCACCCTCTGGTCTCTCTCTTTCTGCGTGGTGTCAGGTGGCTAAGGACTTCTTGCAGAATGCACCTTCCTTCCTGGGACTTCTTTGTGGTCATGGAGGGGCTGCTGGAGTTTCTGACCCTGAAGGTGGCTCTGCTGCTAGCCTTGGCCTCTCTCAAAAGAATGAAGGATTTGCAGGCCTTGTCAATAGCCCACTGCCTGCCTAGAAGTATTCCCCTGGCATTTCCAAGACTGTTCTGCACCCCAGGGCAGGAGATGTCGCTAAGGTGCCCAAGACAGCTGGCTGTTTAGTCATACTGCAGGCCTACTCTCCCCCGCCCCATGAGTCAGCGGAACAGGAGAGGCTG
Source organism: Tachysurus fulvidraco (assembly GCF_022655615.1). Lineage (NCBI taxonomy): Eukaryota > Metazoa > Chordata > Actinopteri > Siluriformes > Bagridae > Tachysurus > Tachysurus fulvidraco. The sequence continues at coordinate 18,807,479 of NC_062533.1, forward strand.
CATTTGCTTTGCCCAGTGAGGGCCTTGAGGATTTATGTCCACCGCTCTTGCTCGTGGAGTAACTCCTCCACATTTTTTGTCTTTTTTCGGGGCCGGAATAAGGGTAATCCGGTTTCCAAGCAGCGCATGGCGCACTGGGTAGTGGAGGCCATTAGCTCAGGCCTATGAGGTGCGTGGTCTTTCCTCTTCTCTTGGCATCAGGGCTCACTCGGGGTATTACCTCGTCCAGTGCCTTGGCCAGGGGTGTCCCCCTTGAAAACATTTGTGCTGTGGCAGGTTGGTCCTCCTCACACACTTTTATCAGGTTTTATAAAACATCAGTTTTGGTGATGTACAGTTACAGGTACAGATGTTTCTGTGAATATTTTGGTAGAAAAGAGGTTCCTCAAGAGTTCTCCTTTATTAGGTGGTTCTAGCTCTGTAAAGGAGATAAAGCTTCTACGTGTCCTCCAGGATCATCTCCAGATTGATCCCAGTTACATATTTGAGTTAACTCCAGCACAGTGGCATCAGCCCCATGCATCTCTCAACCCAGAGCAGCCAGGACGAAGACCTTGAGCTCCTCATCCACACTCGCTTTGATGTCAACTTCTGCTGGCTCCAGAACGTTCCTGCATGCATGAAGATCGTCGTCTGTCACCTCTGTACGTTGCTGTAGACAACAGTAACCGTTAATGCCTCTGTTCCCACACACCCTAGTACGTTCCACACCTGCATAATGTTCAGCGTCACTATGATAAAATGACTGTTGGACCACGGCTGTAATGTAGAAGCATGTTTTCAGTGTGAACATGGATCTGAAGAGCATCCAGCATACAGCTGGAGTGAGGCAGAGACACGTCCAAGACTGCAGGTGTTATTTACTTTCAAAACCTTCTCGCAAATGTAATGATTTTTTTCTGCTTCATCATCTTTATCTTCGGTATCTCCACAAACAGTTCTGTGAGATGATCTCGACTCGGTCGGTGTGTCACTGCACTGGACCCCCATTAACCTGCTCTTGGATTATGTCTCTCGAGTCAAACTCTGCTCCAGACTCCAAAAACGGGAAACTGATGATTCCTGGACACACATCAGAGACAAATCAGGTACATTCTGTACATCCAAATGAACCAGCAGCTCGGTGTGGAGAAACATGGAAAAAAACAAATATTACTGTGTTCAAAAGTTTGGACCCCCTTTAGGTGCAGGCCTTATTAAAGTGTTTACTCATTTAACACATTCAGCTCCTTCATGTCCAGTCAGAATTGTTGTGTTGTTTTGTGTTTTTTGCTGGTGATCTGTAGTATTGTGTTGTGTTTTGTTGTGTTGTTTTGTGTAGTGTAGCATTGTGTTGTTTTGTGTTGTGTTGTGTAGTTTTGTAGTGTTGTGTATCTGCTGTTTTCTCCTCTCTGATAGATTCTTGGTTTGTTCCCATTCATGTTTTTCTTCTTTTCTGATCCTGAACCAATAAATTATTTTAAATAAATTATTAATAATTTGTAATATTTTAGTTATTTATTAAAGCTGTAGGATTTAATCCTGACTTTTACACTGAAAAAAAGACATTAGGACCAAGACTTTAGGACCAAGGAACAGTAACATGTACAGGTACAATACAGGTACAGGTACAGGTACTGTACAGGAACAGGTACAGGAACAGTACAGGTACAGTACAGATACAGGTACAGTACAGATACAGGTACAGGTATAGTTACAGGTACAGTATAGGTACAGGAACAGATACAGGTACAGGAACAGGTACAGTACAGATACAGGTACAGTACATGTATAGGAACAGGTACAGTACAGGTACTTATTTAACACACACTTGTACAGTTTTGTCTTTTCTACACTAAGCAGCGAATTTGACTCAGATACGTACAGTGTAGGTAATAAACGTTGAGAGCTTTGCAGGTGTCGGAAATTTTTGGAGAGCCCCCCTCCAAGTGGACATATGCCAGGGGTGAATTACAGCCAAATAATAGTCAATAATAGTCTTTCACACTTAATGCTAAAATAATTAAACTTAATGCTAATTAATTAATACAATAAATACTTAATTACTAATACTTAATAATACTTATTCATATTTTAATACCAATTAATTAATCACACTTTAAACTTTGTACTTAATACTATTTGAATTTGAATAATAAGAAAACTTTCCAGACCTGGATGAGAATGTGCAAAACTCTTTATTGGTGCTGATCAGCCACTGCTTCCATTGAGCTCAAGGAGGAAAAAACTTCTAAGTTGAAAGTATCAAAGAAAAACCCAAACCGCGCATCCCCATGCCACCCAAAAAAGTCCCCCACAAAAAAGCAAGCAAGTAGGAGCAAGAGCGCCCCCTCCAAAGGAATCTCCTGAATATATACCCTGGCACCTCTAGATGCGTCTATACCTTCTTACGTCAATCCACCTGACCTGTCTGACTTTTCTCCTGACACTACAGAATTGCCCGTGGCACCCCTGCCTCGTCTGCCTTTTACCGAAAATTAAGTCAGGCCTGGTGTTGCTGTTCCCGCCGACTTTCCGAACTTTTGCATTACTAAAAATATGCTGCGTTGACAAAACTATTGTTTAGGATGAGCCCCCAAGAACATCTTGTCCTATTCCCCCTCACGTATCAGACGACACATATAAAATGATCAGATCAGTGATGATACTCAATCCCTCAATCACCTACCATCACCTATGATATAGGAGTTCTGATTTAGGATATGATTATAACATATACGACGTTTTATGATCATATGTTAGGATATGGGTTTTTTTTTGGTTACAATAACATCTGGTTCAGAATCAACTGAATCAACTGGTTCAGAATCAACTAATTATATATCAGTGGTATTCGACTTATGATTACGTTTTTTATCTGATTAGTAGAAGTACTGCACTATGACTTAAGCTAAGCTTTTGCATTTTATAATGTTGTTTTGCATATATATATATGGAGATCTGTTTATGCTGACTCATTAAATTTGCTAGACAATGATCTCAATCTGTTTGTACAGACTGGGCATGCACGTGCATTTTATTTTTAACCCTAAGTTCCTCTGTTCTCGCCTAAAGGATAGGTTCCCTTTTTTCTTGTTTTTCTGGAATTCTCAGAGTTCTGAGTCCTGAGTTTTATAACTTCAATAAACCCAATAAACCACCTTATTTCTGTTAACACTTGTCTCAAGGCATCTAACACTATATATATACATATATTATATTATAATCATATAACTCATATAGCTCAACACTATTACAATATCTGGCCTACCCCCATATGCCCTACAACATCAATTGTAATAGTTCATATAATAAGAGCACATATCAAGATTTTTTCCAACACAGGTCGTGAGTGATGAGTGTGATGAGTGTGAAGACATGGTGATGTTATTTACAGGCGTCCCTACAAGTCTTGTGCGTTCAGTGGAGTCTGATGGCATGTTGTGTGTGAACATGAACCAAGCTGAGGTTCAGGGCCCATGGTGTCTGAACCCCTGCTACGTCTTTCACAGGAGAAAATAACAGAGTCATCATTTTGTGTGTCACACACACACACGCACATATACACACACGCACGCACACACGCGCACACACACGCACACACATAAAGACACACACACAATGTGTGTGTGCTTCCTCTTCTCCCTCTTCCTCTTCTTCTTCTTCAACATCTTATTTAAAAAGGACTTTTCTTCATGGCTTGTTTGGCACATGTATTACTGTATACATTGTAAAGTGTGTGCATGTGCATGTGTGTGTGAATGTGTGTGTTAATGTGTGAGTGTGTGTGTTGATGTGTGTGTGTGTGTGTGTGTGTGTGTATGTGTGTGTGTGCGTGTGTTAATGTGTGTGTGTGTGTGTGTAAGAGAGAGACAGAGAGAGAGTGCTCACTCTCATGCTTTATCTTACTTTAGATTCTCCAGAGGTTCAGTAGCTCCACCAGCACATGATGTGGGAACCATTATATGTGGGTCTAGGCTGAAGAGTGTTAATCAGGGTCTTGAAGGCAGCTGAGAATGGCTGAAGGCCTTCACAAATAAAGTTGATCACCAGCTTATCTACTGTGGACTCCTGATATCATCTGATCAATTCTGTAGACTCCTGATATCATCTGATCAATTGCTTGCTTGAATTACTGGAACATGGAGTCTCCATTCTCTTCCTTCATTGAGCAATGCAGTTTTCATAATCTTTCATTTTTTTGTGGGTGCTTTCTCTGTAATGGCGCATATGATAACTGGATTTTTTTATACTTAAAGCATTTTTCTCAGTTAAGATAATGATTTACAGGGTAACAGTAAAACTCATTTAAAATCTAGCTTACATGTTCATTCTATTGCTCTGAGTAATAACTAATAAGTAGAACAGGATGGGTATACTTAAATTATGCTAGCTGTGTAGTGTTTTCATCTATTTTCATTATAATGTAACGTATGGGATGTCTATTTTTAGCCCAACACAAAATTAGTACTTTAGTTTACAGTAATGTGTTTAATTAGAAAACTTATACTAGTTTAACAGACATATACATGTTCATTCCATTTTGCACTGTACAGCACTTATGAAAATTAACCATGGTTTTTGTGGTAAAAGTGTAGTAACCATGGTTTTTTGGTGTATTGTTTATTATTAGCAAAACAGTGGTTTTACTACACTAAGCATTGTTTAACTATGTGTTTTGAAAACCATGGTTATTTTGTTGTTACCGTGGTTTTTTGGTTTTAACGGTAGTAAAAACATGGTTAATTTTCGTAAGAGAGTAAACGCTGTGAACATCACATGAAGTTTTTATTCAGTTAAATATCATCCACAAGGTTATGTTGGATTTTGTCGTGTCACACTTTAATGCAGGGAATGAGTTTCTCTGTATTTTCACTGAATCCACGCAAAGTGGTGCCAGATCATTAATTTACTTTGAAAAACGCACCTTGTCATTGGCTAGCGCATTTATTGGCTCATGAATCTTACAGCACGTTGTAGTTTTGAAACATACATGGATGATTTTTTTTTTGTTCTTTGTACTTTTGGGGGAAAATAAATGTAGCAAATTTGAATAGATCCTTTTTAAATTAAGTAAAAGTATAAAAGTACCACAATTTAATTATACTCAAAGAAAAGTAGAAAAAAATAAAAAAATGTACTCAAGTACTGTAACAAAAATATTTGTGTGTGCGTGTGTGTGTGTGTGTGTGTGTGTGTGTGTGTGTGTGTGTGTGTGTGTGTGCCTGTCCTTCCCCCTCTGCAGTATAAACTGTAATGGAAGTGAAAGTCGGCAGCTCCATTTTGTGACGAGTGAAAACTAAAAGATTTGAGGAGTAAAAACACAGTGAGTATCTAAAGCTCTAATATATAAACACACTGAAGTGACACTAGATTCAGAAGAGTTTTGTGGGTTTGTACTGAAGCTTTAATGTACACAGGCTGTTTTATAACTTTATAGCGTGACTATTTCCTGTAAGTGACCTCTGTGCTGATTCAGGGTTTAATTTAAAACACCGATGTTGGAGTGAAGTAAACGTGTATCCTGCTGTAATCTGGAGAAGGAGACATGACCTCCAACATGAGTGTGTCTGGAAAACAGGACTTAAAGAAAGACAAGAGGTGACTTACTTTTACATTCACCAGCAATAAATACACACCGTCTCATGGGAACACATCTGTATCTCTAAACACACAAGTTAACAGAGGAACTCAACTTTGCTTTAAGGTGTTTAATAGCAGTGAATATATCACTGATCTGATCTAAGAACAGTTTAGACCAGGGGTCGGCAACCCGCGGCTCCGGAGCCACAAGAGGCTCTTTCATCCCTCTGCTGCGGCTCCTTGTAGATTTTGAAAATAAATATTTAATTTAAATTTATTTTATTTTGGTTTGTTAGTTTTTAAAAAATGTAATTCTAAATTCTAAGATTATGATGCTCTTGTAACATTAAAATAAAGTGTTTAATTTCTTTGTCACTCAAAATATGCCTCATAACTGCCGATTTGCAAAATCCAACGCACAGAAGCAGACACATCTTTGGTTTGCTGCAGCCGGCAAGTTTTGATGTCATGCAGGGTTTTCAAGTGTCACACATTGAGAGTGACGGTCAAGCATTTGGGTCTTTTGTCACGCTCTCCCGCTAAACATCATATTTCTCACTCAGAAAAACTTTGACTATTTATCATATATTTAATATGGCTCAGCGCCACAAAATGTATCAGTCCGCACCGCTGTCTCTATGGAACCGGGCAGGAATCAAGCGCGTCTCCCCTGGAGTTCTTAGTCGAGCTTGACACTTATCAGCCATTCAAAAAAGAGGCTACACAATAGCCAATCAGAAAATAGCACTATCTGGGTAAGATTTAACGCAACAACCAATAAAAAAAACTTGGGGGGGGGGGGATGTCAAGCTTGCCTGTCTTCAAAACTTGAGAGCCCTGGTCGTGAACACGAAGAGGACTCAATTAGACATTGAACATTTTATTTGAAAGTAACCTTCAACCCAACAGAGCAGCATAGTCCCAGTCAACTTTGATTGGGACTCCTGATATCAGTGTAATTCCTGAGTTATGAGGCCTGTCTCCTGTTTGAATAAGTGTACAGACTGGATCTGATTTAAAAAGATGGAATTATTGGTGTTTAAAGATGAACACATTGTTTAACAGTGCTGATACAGCGGAGTATTAATTATTGCTGATATTTCTGTTGTAATTCTAGAATGATGGAGGGAAAGAGATCAGACTCACCAGAACCCAGCTGTGTGTCCATGAAGAGTGACTGGTCAATGGAACTTCCAGTTACCTTCAGAGACAGAGACAGTTCTACTGATGTGAGGTCAGTATAGTGAGGTGTTTTACAGCAGTGTTCCACCTGATCAAACTCACTCATCTCATTATGAAGCCCTTCATGAGCTTTATCAGGTGTTGAAGCAGTAAAACACTAAACTGTGCAGTGCTGCAGCTCTCGGACTGGCAGTGAGGAAAAGTGCTTTAAGAGTTCAGTTGTCAGTGACACGGGGAATAAAAATGGACAAAAACAAAACTCGGGCTGGTGACATGGCCCGCAAACAGGAAGTGAGGCGGCGCCCCCCGCGGAGAAACCAGTAGCGGAGCGGCATCCCTCACAGGAAAAATGCGGACCAATGTCACTAACACCGCGAAGTTCAGGGAAAAAAAATTAAAAACCGATAAGAAAAAAAATGCTCCCAATCAGTGCGAGCGCAGCTATCCTGCTGGGTTCTGGTCTGGAGAATCCTTCTGTCAGTGTCGCAGGGAATAAAAACAGACCCAACTGCAGGATAGCTAAAATGAATGGGATTTTATTAACATAAAAAACACTGAACAGGAACACGGACTCACGACAACAAAAAAAGACAACAGAGGATTCTGCGCTGCACGGCAATGCGGCAGAAATAAATAGACAAGACAAGCACAAACATGAGGAAAAGGTGTGCAGAAGCAGGCAGGGAGAGACATGTGAACACAAAACATAAACAAAAAGGCACATGGCCAAAGTCCGGGCAGAGTCCTGACATCAGTTCAGTCTGTAGTCCCTAAGCTGGAGGGTCTGTGGTGCTACAGAAGAACATTTACACCTGGGACATTAATGACAATATAAAGATTTTATTCATTTATTCAAACATTTGTTTCTAAACATGTTGGTGTCAGTTAGGAAATCCTGAAATCAGTGTATTGTGTTAAGAGGATAGTGTTAAATATCTGTCTCTGTATTTATTAGTGTGTGATTTGTGCAGCTATGAATACATATAGTCCATATTACATGATGGGTTTTGTTTGTTCACAGACCACAAAAATCAAACATCAGCAGAAATCAGCTGGACTCTATATTCAAGGTGTGTGTGTTGCTTTTAATGTGTGTAATGTGTGTGTTGTTGTTAAAGTGTGTAATGTGTGTGTTGTGATCCCTTGTAATGTCTTGATGTGCAGCAGCATTAAGGGTAATCAGTTGTATGAATTTTAAATGTGATAATAAAAAGACTTTTCTTCTTTAGATAAAATAAAAGCCTCTCTCACTGTGTAACATGATAATATTTAGATCTGTTCCTGTGTGTTTCTAACCAGGAGCTGGAACACAAAGTCATCACTCTGATAAAGAATAAGCTGATGACGTTTAGGAAGCTCCTGAGTCCAGATTATCCAGCATGCACTGAGAGGGAGGTGAAGGATGAGGAGGATCTACACATTGTCACAGAGGGAGCGATGAAGATCACACTTTACGTCCTGAAGAACATGAACCACACAGATCTTGCTAACACACTGCACAATAGTAAGAGCTCTGAGTCATGACTTTATTCCATCAGCTTCACTTTAGAGAGAGGAAAAAGTTTTAGATATGAACTTTTAGTTTTAAATTTTATTTTAATATTATGTTGTATCTGTTCATGGTCCAGCTTCAATAATATTTAGTACATCAGTGAGGAATTAATAGCAGGGTTTGAAAGATTTTGTATTATATTTATTACTAAACTAGATATTACTTTGTTTATTAGAACTCGCCTCTGTGTATCAGCCAACGTTGAAGTCCAAGCTGAGAGAGAAGTTTAAAAGAATTAATGAAGGAAACTCACAGCATGGAAGCTCAGCACTTCTGAATGAGATCTACACTGAGCTCTACATCACAGAGGGTTGGAGTGGAGACGTCAATAATGAACATGAGGTGAGACAGATTGAGGCAGCGTCCAGGAGACCAGCAACACAGGAGAAACCCATCAAATGTAATGACATCTTTAAAGACAAGTCCATCAGAACTGTGCTGACTAAAGGAGTTGCTGGAATTGGAAAAACAGTCTCTGTGCAGAAGTTCATTCTGGACTGGGCTGAAGGAGAAGTAAATCAGGACGTCACCTTCATGTTCCCACTTCCCTTTAGAGAGCTGAATCTGATGAAGCAGCAAAATCTCAGTCTGATGAAACTTCTTCATCACTTTTTCCCAGAAATAAGAAAACTAGAATCAATAGATTGTGACTCCTACAAAGTGATGTTGATCTTTGATGGTCTGGATGAGTGTCGACTTCCTCTAAATTTCCAGAAGAATGAGAGATTGTGTGATGTGACAGAGTCAGCCTCAGTGGATGTGCTGCTGACGAACCTCATCAAGGGGAATCTGCTTCCCTCTGCTCTCCTCTGGATAACCACAAGACCAGGAGCAGCCAATCAGATCCCTCCTGACTGTGTAGACCAGGTAACAGAGATACGAGGCTTCAGTAATTCTCAGAAAGTGAAGTACTTCAGGAAGAAGATCACTGACCAGAGCCTGGCCAATAAAATCCTCACACACCTGAAGTCTTCAAGGAGCCTCTACATCATGTGCCACATCCCAGTCTTCTGCTGGATCTCAGCCACTGTTATAGAGAGAATGTTGGGTGAAGCAGAGAGTGGAGAGATCCCCAAGACTCTGACTCAAATGTTCACACGCTTCCTGATCTTTCAGATCAAACACAAGGACCAAAAGTACCATCAGAAATGTGACCCTGATCCTCAGCAGACCAGAGACAGTATCATGGCACTGGGAAAACTGGCTTTCCACCAGCTGGAGAAAGGAAACCTGATCTTCTATGAGGAAGACCTGAGGGAGTGTGGCATTGATGTCAGAGAAGTGTCAGTGTACTCAGGAGTGTGTACCCAGATCTTCAGAGAGGAGTTTGGGCTTCACCTGGGGAAGGTGTTCAGCTTCGTACATCTGAGTGTTCAGGAGTTTCTGGCTGCTTTATATGCATTTTTCTGCTTTATTTTAAGAAATACAAATGTGGAGCAAAGCACAGGACTTTTTAATTTCTTCAGAAATCCAAACATGTCTGATCTCCTCAGGAGTGAAGTGGACAAGGCCTTACAGAGTGAGAATGGACAGCTGGACCTGTTCCTCCGCTTCCTTCTGGGTCTCTCACTGGAGTCCAATCAAACTCTTTTACGAGACTTAATGCCACAGACAGGAAGCAGATCTCACAGCAAACAGGAAACAGTGAAGTACATCAAGGAGAAGATCAGGGAGAATCCATCTTCAGAGAAATCCATCAATCTGTTCCACTGTCTGAATGAACTGAATGATCATTCACTAGTGCAGGAAGTACAAACTTACCTGAACAGAGATTACTATAGTCGTCTCAGTGGATCCAGACTCTCTCCTGCTCAGTGGTCAGCTCTGGTGTTTGTGTTACTGAACTCAGAACAGGAGCTGGATGAGTTTGATTTGAGGAAATTTGATCGATCAGATGAAGGTTTTCTGAGGCTGCTGCCAGTGGTCAAAGCCTCCAGAAAAGCTGTGTGAGTATTTTTATTTATAAATTTATTACTGCATGGTTTATTGTTTTAATGTAACACTGAACTGTACTGTTTGGATTAATGTGTGTTAATAGTTCCTCTAATCATCTTTACACAAACCTCTGGTACTTTTACAGGAGATTGTTTCACTTTTTACACTAACATGTTCTATCTGAACTGAGGGCTGGGCCACATGGACAACATCTTAAAACATCATATGAGTCATTTTATAGCTTTTATATATGAATCTTGAAACATTAAGTGTTCTCTAAAATGTATGTAAAAACATCTATACAAAATAACTGCATGCATTTAAGAACTAAAGACATTTCTGAACTAAACACCAGTGAAAGACTTTTTCTTTTCTGTCTATTTTCAAAACTCTCACAGATGAGAAAAACATAAGACTGACAAAATGGGATCAATATGGATAGAAAATATAAAAAGTAAATATTAAAACTTTATCAAGGACTGAGCTTGTGGTAAATAAAACATCAATCATCATTTTGGACCTCAACACATTGGTCAGATGAAGAGGGAAAATGTTCAGCTTTATCTTCTTATGTTAGAAACACACTAGGCAGCTAACTCAGATGTGTGATGAAGATTTTCTTTCTCTAACACTGACCTGGTTGTAGACGATGGATTTTAAATGTGACTTTTTGTATGAATGTAACCGGGTGGTAAAGAAAGAAACACACACGGCAACAGAATAGCTAAATGTTTATAAAGGGGTTTATCTGACAGCTGTTTTTTGTTTTATTTCAGTTTACAGTGGTCAATGGGAACGTTAGTAAACAAAAATAAATGAATGAATAAACTATTACAAAACAATGTTTCACCAAAATGCAGTGTAACAAAATCAGTTCTTAACGTCGATTTACCACAGCTAAACACTGATTAGAATCCCAGCACGAAATGCACTCTCAAAAGGCATCTTATGTGTTGAACTTCTCACTAAAGTAACTGAACACACAGGCTCAGAAAATATAACAAAACAAAATAAGCAAGAATACGATAATTGAAATAAAGCAAACAAAATACGGTAGTGCTATGGTACAAAAGAGATAAAAGAAACAAACACACACAGTTAAACATTAGAACAAGAGGTTTAACAGTATTTATAGCACTTAAAACACTTTCAGATAATCACATAATATAAGAAGCACTGAACTTACACTGAAACTTGTACTTGCCCGTGACACGAGGATCGCGCCGATTATACTCGAACCGACCTCTACAAGAGTTGCACACAAAGAAAGGTTCACACAAATAGGTCACTAGTTCCTAAGGTTAATTAAACAGTTTTAAAGAGATATTTACCAGGAGGAACAGCACCATTTTTAGAATAAATTCTCCTCAATATCAACACAACACACAGCATGCGACTATCCCACAGAGTTCTCAACAAAAATGGCTGTTCTATTCTCGCGCATGTGCAAGGGAAATCTCTCGAACACATGAAGATTGTTATTTTGATGGGGTTCTTTTACTTTGCTTGTGTAACGCTCCTTATCCGACGGCACTCAAATCACCAGGCGGACACGAGGAACTGCGTTCAATCATGCGTTGTGTTTATTTTCTGTAACACAAGGAGAAAAATATTTCCTCTGGCGACACAGTGGGCATTTAGATACATATGCATCCCCTCTGTGCATGAGATACACTTCTCTGCCCTTTTTATTGAACAAACACCAAATCGCGATGCAACGCGAATCTTATTAGAATAATTTTAACAGTAAACATTCAACCATATCAACATACCTGTAACACAAGGAGAAAAATATTTCCTCTAGCGACACAGTGGGCATTTAGATATATATGCATCTATCCAAAAAAACAGACAGAAATGAGATTCACCTGTATAGTAGTGAAAAAGATCGCACATGGTGAGCAAATTATGTCTAAACTTCACGAAGTTAGTCATATACAATCGACTACCATATCATTTCACAACATCACTAAACTATCAATTTAACATTATTTATGAGATAAACATGTGTTATGTAACAAAAATAATCTCATTTCGCTGGAGCACATTTTTACCTACCCCCTCTGTGCATGAGATACACTTCTCTGCCGAAGGAAGGGGTTTGGTCACAGGTTAAAGGCGAATGACCCACTAATTACTTAATGTCGCCACCGGAGGTCGCACAACAATTAACTGAACAAAAACAGTGATTTTGGTGAAAGTCATAACATTTAAAGTAACATTTTTAACCCTGTTACACTTATCAAGTGTACAAGCAGGTAAAAAGAGAGAGGATGAATAATCTGTCACAGGTGAGTGTAGTGTCGTGACCGCTGTTATTAAAAAGTCCTGTTTTGTTCTACTTGGAGCTCGACAAAGACACCAATCTGTCAATGACCAATCACATTCTTGTTCTTGGATCGTGATTTTTTTTTGTTAATCTGTTGTGGTTGAATTATTTGACATAGTTTTTTGTCTGGTTCACTGCATCAGAAGATGGTGGATGTGGTAAAAATAGATGGTGAACACAAAGATGGTTGCAGGTGACGGTCGGTCAGGTTTATCACTGTTACTGTTGAAGAGACGTCAGGTTTCGTTCTTTTGAAACTTTCTGTGGATTTTGGAGATTTTAAGCTGTGGACTGTGTTTGTATTTATAAGCAGCTGAGTCAGTGTTGCAATGTAATGGAGTAAAAATACTTCGTTCCTGTACTTTGTCCCGCACCCGGTTCTCACCCTCTCAGGGGGATTTTTCCAGGGCAGCTCAGCTGTGGGCAGGGATGAGGCATCTGTAAGGGTTATCTACTTTGATGGATCATACTTTTTTCCGCTGAACTTGTGTGAACTATTGTATTCTTTTGCATGATGCTTCTGAAGATGATTGATTAAATTTGTCGTATTGTAATTTGAAATAGTACATCCACCTCTTGAATCTTTACAGACATTACAATTTGCAGTGATTTTCTCTGCTGAATCAAGTGTAAAATAATTCCAAATGAGCGACATGTTTAACCCGCTGAGGTAAATGGAAAGGGTGCCTGCTAAACTTGCCTGTCTGTCGCAGTCGGTTGTGCAACATATTTCCTATAAAATTGATTATATTAATTTTCATTCATGCAATTTATTACACAAGTGTATTTTTCTTATAAGTTCAAGCAATAGTCTATGATGTTTGCTGTTCATTATTCAACCACCACGGGTATCAGATTGGATCAGTCACGCAACACCGATACCCGATCCACTCAAAATGCTTGGATCGGCGTTGATACCGATCCAAAATATCGGATTGGTGCATCCCTAGTAATCTGCTCTCTAGCCGATTCTTTAATTTCTGCATCCCTAAAATCCGTATGTCCTTTTGGTCCTTGCTCTTTTCAGTTTTCTGCTGCATATAATTGGAATCACCTGCAGCTGACTCTTAAGCTTAGATCATTTCTATCGCTTTCTTCCGTTAAACATTCAATTCAGTCACAAACTCAGGATCACTGTACTTGTTTTTAGCTTTTTGTTTGTTTTTACATGTCATTGTTTATAGCTGTGTTTGTGTATTGTATTAGTTTTTATGTTGCCTCCTGGTCAGGTCATTATTGTAAATGAGAACTGGTTCTCAACTGACTCACCAGGTTAAATAAACAAACAAACAAACAAACAAACAAATAAATAAGAGTTATTTACATGACATAAGGGTCTTCAACTTCAGTGTTCTGATATTTCATCATTTCTCTTCCAGGCTGTTTCAGTGTAATCTGACAGAGGAAAGCTGTAGAGTTCTGTCCTCAGTTCTCAGCTCAAACTCCTCCAGTCTGAGAGAACTGTACATGAGTAACAATAAACTGCACGATTCAGGAGTGAAGCTGCTCTCTGATGGACTGAATGATCCACACTGTACACTGGAGATATTGAGGTACACACACACTGTCTGTCTGTGTTTTTGCCCTGTTTCAGTCTGCTGTCTTGCCCTGCTGTTGATTGTTTGCTCCGCCCACTCATTTGTTACCATGGACACTAATTGCACTCAATCTTTTCCCCAGGTGTGCTGTCTTAGTCTCTGATCTTTGTGATTGGTTCCTGTTTGCTATATCTACTCTGTTTGTTCATTTCCCTGGTGTTAGTTGTTGGTATGTTGTGTGTTTCTGTCGATGTTCCCGTTGCCTGTTCGCTCTGTGTTCTGCCTTGTTTTGCCTGCCTGCCTGTTTATCTGTTTTGTATGTTGGATTTTTAGAACTCTAAAACTGCATTTGGATCCTCACTCGCCTTTGTCTCATCACGACACACACGCATAGCCACACACACACACACATATATATATATATATATATATATATGTGTGTGTGTGTGTGTGTGTGTGTGTGTGTGTGTATCTCAAACTATAAGTTAGTAAACATCAGCATGGCATTTTAACAGGCTTTATTTAAAAGGCTTATTGAGTTTAATAAAAGTAAGATTGTTGCATTATAAAGTCTTATAACATTGAATAGGAGCTTAGAATGTGAGAGGTTACAACATGAAGCATTAATTATCCTATGAATAAATTCACATAGCATCGTTTTTAATAATTTCATAACAGAGAGATTTAGATAGATCTTGTTCTTTCTCCCTAGTGTTTCACACAGAATACTGTAAAAGCACATAACATTATATATAAACACTGATGATATTTAAAATTTCCACTACAACAGTTAGATACATGGTGAGACTTAAACCATGCCTAAAGCCAGACAGAGTTTATCTTCCACTTCACTCCATTGTGACTGAGATGATCAGAGATGGACTCATCAAACACATCAAACAGAAACTTCCCCCATACCCCAAGACAACATGAAATGTTTGCAAGGTCACAGCAGTTTTCAGCAGTCTCACCATGTACTGTATCTAACACCCAAACTCAAAAGTGATCTGTCTAAATCTCTCCGATTGTTATGAAATTATTCAAAAACGATTCTAGATGAAATTATTTAGAGAATAATTAATGCTTCATGTTGTAAACTCTCACATTCTAAACTCCTATTCAGTCTGTTATAAGACTTTATAATGTAACAATCTTTACACTCTGTTATCATTACATAATGTTTAATGCATAACAATACTGAGGTACAGCGTCTGTCTATAAAAAACATCTTAATGTCAGGTTTACATACTCTCTTGTGATGTGGTGAGAAATCACAGTATCCTTTTATCTATGATGTGCATTCCTACTTGCCACATCTGTACACAAATGTTTATTTTATATTTTTATCCTGATATTAGAACCTTGTGTTCAGGTAGACACTTTATTTCTCACTGATGGAAACACCTCAATTCACTATCAGATAAATAAATAAAACATTTCATCATTTCTCTTCCAGTCTGTGTGACTGTAATCTGACAGAGGAAAGCTGTAGAGTTCTGTCCTCAGTTCTCAGCTCAAACTCCTCCAGTCTGAGAGAACTGAACCTGAGTAACAATAAACTGCAGGATTCAGGAGTGAAGCTGCTCTCTGATGGACTGAAGAATCCACACTGTACACTGGAGATACTGAGGTATACACACACACACACACACATACATACTAACCCTTTTGCAGGTTTTTCGCCTACATGACCTACCCAAAAAAAAGTGGTACATCTCCCACATACTTTGACACACAGGGGTGAGCCTGGTCTCATTGGAAAGAAGATTCTCTAGTTTCAGAAACTAGTTTCAGATTGATTCTAGGCCTTACTGGCACAAAGTTACAGAGGCTAGAATGGAAGGTTTTCATTTCTGCCTGGGTTGTTTACCTGATAAACTGATTAATCTTATTTTTCTGGAACATGTTAGGGACCAAATAACAACTGAGGGTCATAGCCACATGTCTTGGCTTTCACCAAAAAAAAATTCAAGTCAAAAGACCCAAAAATGGCTTCAATAAAAATATTTTTCTACGGACATGGTCGTCTGGTCCAGCGTTTTTGTGTACTTGTTTACTGTATAACTTTGAATTAAAAGGCTGGATGCTCAGTTTAAAAGGCCTAAAACAAGCAGAGACTCTCTGTCTACTACTCTGGTGTGAAAACAGGCCTGTAACTTGACACCCTGAGCTGTGAGAGGGACAAAAGGTCAAGGATTACGTAAGAATTCTTCTGCGCAGCTTTTTCACGCAGATCCTGGCAGAGGAGACGCAGCATGTTGCATATCGTTGGAATCGTCTGCTTATTGGCTAAAGAGCTGTATAGGTCCCGGCCCATTTCATTGCTCTTGGAAGGAGTAATTGTCAGTCAAATGTGGGTTCTCAAAAATGATGTCATGACATCATTGGCTTCTCAGCCGTCTATCTCTGCAATACAAGCACCGATTGGCTCAAGTGAGGGTTTGTTTGATTCGTTAGGCCCTGTGATATAATCAGGTTACTGCTATAATACGATGTGTGTATTTGTCCACTAGATGGCAATAGAGTGTGGAGTATGTGGGTATGCGGGAGTACTGAAGAAGTCGTTGTAGCCTCGTGCAAGCTGAGCAGTGAATGTAGCCACAGCATGTTCCTGTCCGTTTCTTAATATATATATATATGTATATCTGATGTTAATAAAGAAAAGACATTAAGACATCTCAGAAGCTTTATTAAAACATCACATGGTGTCAGAAGTGGGATCGCTATTGATGCGATGGCAAAGTTTCAACCCCCAGACAATTTCGACTTTAGCCACCCCGAAAGATGGCCAGAATGGCGCCAAAGGTTTCACCGCTACAGGACAGCCACTAAACTGGACAAGGACGAGGCCGAAGTGCAGGTCTGTATGCTGCTTTATTCGATGGGGAAAGAAGCGGAACAGGTGTATCAGACATTTACGTTCGGAGAGGGTGAGAATGAAAGAGAGGATTATGATAACGTGATCAGGAAGCTTGATGACTACTTTGTACCAAAAGTTAATGTTATTCATGAGCGTGCACGATTTCACATGAGAGTTCAGAGGCCAGGGGAAATGGCCGAAGAATATATTCGCAGCCTGCATGAGCTAGCCAGTACATGTGACTTCGGGGCAGCAAAGGATGAAAACATTCGCGATTGGCTTGTGTTTGGGATTTTAGACAGAAAACTGTCGGAAAAGCTTCAATTAATGCCGGATTTGACGCTCAAACACGCAATAGAGCTCGTGAGACAGTCTGAACAGGTACGAGGACACGTTAATGAACAAGCTGTGTGTGTTAGTACTCAAATCAGTGAAGTGACTGGTGCCAGAGGAAAATCACATTACAGTGGAAGAGGTAGACAACACATAGGCTCAAAATGAAATCAGGCCGAGCAAGCAACAGAATGGAGGTGTAAAAGATGTGGAAGAAATCATGGAAAAGGGGACATTTGCCCAGCAAAAAGTGCTGAATGTCGCAAATGCAGAAAGAAAGGTCACTTTGCTGCAGTTTGTAGAACTCGGGCAGTCCATGAAGTCACCAAACTGTCAGAGGACAGCAACGTCACACACTTCCTTGGTGAGTTGACACAAAGTAATGATGCACATGGAGCATGGATGGTCACACTTCCAATTCAAGGCACAAACATAGACTTTAAAATTGACCTGGGTGCAGACATAAGTGTACTTTCTGAGATGACATTCTCTGTTTTGAAGTACAAGCCACAACTCATGACTGCAAATGTGAAACTTGAGAGCCCAGGGGGAACATTGCACTGCAAAGGACAGTTTAAAGCCGTCACAGTCTACAGAGATAAACAGTACAGCTTTGATGTGTTCATCGTGGCTGGCCCACACATACACAATCTTCTTGGGCGGGATGCAGCCAGTGCTATGGGCTTAGTGAAAAGGTTGGAAGAGCTTCAACCCAGTTCCTCGCCTGAACTTGGTTTAGTAAAGATCAAACCTATCAAAATCTGCTTAAGAGAGAATGCAGTACCTTACAGTGTTCACACTGCACGTCGCGTATCCATACCTTTACTCTCAAAAGTTAAAGACGAGCTAGAGAGAATGGTTAAATGTGGCGTTATTCAAGAAATCACTGAACCTACTGAATGGTGTGCCCCTATGGTAGCTGTTCCAAAGAAGACGGGGCAAATCAGAATCTGTGTCGATCTAAAGCAACTAAATAAAGCTGTCAAAAGGGAGAAGTTTGTGCTGCCTACGATCGATGACATTCTTCATAAGTTGGCACATGCTGAAGTTTTCTCACTCCTTGATGCTGCTAGTGGTTTCTGGCAACTGCCACTTGATCGGGAATGTGCAAAACTGACAACATTTATTACTCCTTTTGGGAGATATTTCTTCCGTAGGCTCCCATTTGGAATAACGAGTGCACCAGAAATCTTCCAGCGTGAAATGTCCGCAATCCTCAACGGCCAAGAAGGAGTCGCGGTGTTCATGGATGATATTTTAGTTTATGGCAACACCCCTGAGGAACATGAGCAGCGCTTGCAGAGAGCTTTGACGGTCATAGACCGGGCAGGTTTGCAGCTGAATAAGGAAAAGTGTCTACTGAGACAGAGTCAACTCAAGTATTTAGGGCACGTCATAGACAAGGAGGGCATACGGCCGGATACAGCCAAAGTTGACGCTATTACACACCTGGACAAGCCACAGAACATCTCAGAACTACGGAGAATGCTGGGGATGATTCACTACCTGGGGAGGTATGTTCCTCATCTCTCAGATGTCATTCGACCTCTCAATGAGCTGTTAAAACGTGATGTCATATGGTACTGGGGTCCTGCGCAAGAGGAAGCGTTTAATAACGTGAAACAAGTAATCACAGAAGCTCCTGTTCTTTCATTTTATGATGTCACAAAGCCCACAGTTGTCAGTGCAGATGCCAGCAGTTATGGACTGGGGGGCGTCTTGCTGCAAGACCATGACGGGCAACTAAAACCAGTGGCCTACTGCTCCAGAGTGCTGACAGATGCTGAAAAACGGTATGCCCAGATCGAAAAAGAGTGCTTGGCAGCCGTGTGGTCCTGTGAGAAATTTTCCCGATTCCTGTATGGACTGGAAAGTTTTGTGTTGCAAACTGACCATAAACCACTCATTCCATTGATCAATGCAAAAGATCTGGATTCAGTTCCCCTGAGATGTCAAAGACTGTTATTGCGAATGATGCGATACAATCCTGAGGCACAGTATGTACCAGGAAAACAACTGGTGGTCGCCGACACGCTGTCTCGACACCCTCAGCCCACCATTTCAGCAGAGGTTTCCGAATTAGTGCTGGAAGTGGAGTCTTACGAGAATGCGGTCATTGATGCGTGGCCAATCTCTCAACCTAAGCTGGATTATGTGAAAAGAGAGACAGGACTGGATTATGAACTACGGATGGTGAAGAAGTATGTGGCTGATGGCTGGCCTAGATATGCAGCCAGTGTCCCTCAAGTTTTGAAATCATACTACAGCGCACGTCATCACCTGTCAGTTTTCCAGGACCTTGTGCTCTATGATGATAGGATCATAATTCCCCAAACAATGAGGTCAGACATACTCCAGAGATTGCATAGCGGTCACCAAGGCATTGTGAAATGTAGGGAGAGAGCGAAATGCAGTGTGTGGTGGCCTGGGTTAAGTAAAGAAATCCAGTCGCTTGTTAATACCTGCAAAGACTGTCTGGAAACGAGACCTACCCAGAAAAAGGAGCCACTCCTAACCACTCCCCTGCCAAGCCGTCCATGGGAGAAAATTGGCGCTGATATATGTGAAGTGGATAAGCAGCATTATTTGGTAGTGGTGGATTATTTCTCGAGGTATATTGATATAGCTCATCTCTCGGACTTGTCAGGAAAAACGACGCGTGCTTGTTTACAGAACACGTTCGCACGATGGGGCTGTCCCAACGTTTTGTTTTCGGACAATGGGCCACAGTTTAGTGGACGAGCTTTTAAAGACTTTGCAAGAGACTATGACTTTCAACATGTTACCTCGAGTCCTCACTATGCACAATCTAACGGTGAGGCTGAAAGAGCTGTGCAAACAGCTAAAAAGATCTTGAAACAATCAGACCCATTTGCGGCTCTGATGAGCTACAGAGCCACACCCATTCAGGCTACAGGTGTAAGTCCCTCACAGCTTATGATGGGTAGACAAATAAGAACCACTGTTCCCACTTTGGAGTCTAACCTGCAACCTGAGTGGCCAGATCTTCATCAGGTGAGGGAGTTGGATCGGAAAGCTAAAGCAAGCTGTCGAAAATATTACAATAAGAGGAACAATGTTCGTACATTACCTGAGCTTTCGCCCGGTGCTTCCGTGGCAGTGAAGTTGGATGATGAGAGAGGATGGATAAGATCTGGAACAGTACTTGAGAAGTGTGAGTCACCACGGTCTTACATTATACAATCTGAGGCTGGATTACTTAGACGAAACCGGCGACATCTAATGCCTACACCCAGTGACAAAGGACTGACATCTACTTCAGCTCCACAAACTAAACTACAGCAAGAAACTAACAGTCCCAACCATCTTGCAAATGAAATGCTTAATGCTGTTCCGAACATTCCGGAGTCAATTGAACAACCTGTAATTAATTTACCTGAGTCAGAGTCTAGCCAAACAGCAGTTCCTTCACCAAAGGTGGTAAAAACAAGATCTGGACGATCTGTCTTAATTCCACTGAAGTATAAAGACTTTGTGTAAATGACTTAATAAAATTAGCAAAAGAGGTTAAGTGGAAATGACATAAGAAAATGTGTTCAGCTAGACCCTGTATGACTTTGTTTAAAAGTTGTTAAATGTTATGTTGGTTCATGCAGTATTTCCTGTTACATGTTAAGTAACTCATAAGGAAGGGTGATGTGATATAATCAGGTTACTGCTATAATACGATGTGTGTATTTGTCCACTAGATGGCAATAGAGTGTGGAGTGTGTGGGTATGCGGGAGTACTGAAGAAGTCGTTGTAGCCTCGTGCAAGCTGAGCAGTGAATGTAGCCACAGCATGTTCCTGTCCGTTTCTTAATATATATATGTATATCTGATGTTAATAAAGAAAAGACATTAAGACATCTCAGAAGCTTTATTAAAACATCACAGGCCCTGGGCTATAAATATGACGTAAATTTAGAATTTTTGAATACCCCAATGAGAAGTTAGAGCGGCAAAACAAGATGATGGCGCACTACTGTTTCCAGTTTTCGGAACACAAACGGAATATTTGGAGCGCGACCAAAGCGTTTTGGATTAAAGATTTACAAGGCTTACAGATTCCAGTTCCTTGGACCTGTGTGGATTTTTGTGGAATATTTGTTTTGGAATATATTACCCCAGTGAAGCGTCTAAAGGTAAGGGAAAAACTGGTCTAGCGCCATCTAGGTCAGTTTTCTCCAAAAATAATTTCTAATTGTATGAAGGCTGTAAATCATATTATGCTTTGTGTGTGGGTTTAAAAATATTGAGAGTATAAACTTTACTAGGTAAATAGGTTTTTTCGTGTTTTTAGAGGATTTGATGCTTTAAAGATGAAATGAAGCTTGTTTCTGGGTCATCCCCTAGTGGTCACTTTGACTTCCGTGCCGTGCTGCTTTGTAAATGTATTTAGTGAAGGTGACTGATGAATAAACACTGTGAGTGAGATCCACATCCTGGGAGAAGCGACACTAAAAGCAGTTTGTCTGAAGCTTCTACTTATTAAAATTCACCTAGAGGAAGTCAGCATTTGTTGATGATAAACAAATATTTGAGATTTTATTAAAATGATTGTGGATGTCACAGGTAACCAGTACAGTTCCTTTAAATAGGAGTGATTTGGTTACTAACTGTAATGGATATATATATACAAATTCTTTCAGTGTTCCTTAAATGATAAAATGTGACTTTAGAGATATTATTGATGTGAGGAACAAAGCTGATGTCAGAGTCTACTATTACACCCAGATTTCTAATCTGTATCCAAGCTCATTGAGTTCACGTAGACACTTTATTTCTTTCTGATGGTAACTCCTCATTTCACTATAAATCAAACACTTCATCATTTCTGTTCCAGGCTGTGTGACTGTAATCTGACAAAGGAAAGCTGTAGAGTTCTGTCCTCAGTTCTCAGCTCAAACTCCTCCAGTCAGAGAGAACTGGACCTGAGTCACAATAAACTGCAGGATTCAGGAGTGAAGCTGCTCTCTGATGGACTGAAGGATCCACACTGTACACTGGAGATACTGAGGTACACACACACACACACACACACACACACACACACACACACACACACACACACACGCACACATTTTAATAAACAGTACAACATCCATTTCTCCTCTGTGGTAACTGTAATTGCAGTGATCTGATATATCGTGATTGTTGTGTGTGTGAGATGGAGAGTAAATGTACTGTATATAAAGATTTTGTGTAGTTCATGTTTTCAATACTAAAACTGAGTGTGTTAAGTGTGAGAAGGTTTTCTTTCTTGTAGGATGTGTAACTGCAGAATTACAGATGAAGGTTGTGCTGCTCTGGCTTCAGCTCTGAGGTCAAACTCATCACACCTGAGAGAACTGGATCTAAACAATAATAATCCAGGAGAATCAGGAGTGAAGCTGCTCTCTGATCTACTGAAGGATCCACACTGTAAACTGGAGACACTACAGTGAGTTACTGACTTACTGTCTTTTTACTGTATGATATTGTGTAATATTCACTGTGCTGTAAAATGTCACATCTAATGTGTGTATTTATGCTTCCGTTGTTCATAAGTAATGTGTTTAAATTTGTCTCTAATTCTGTCCTGTTGTGTTTTTCAGCATTAAGGATAATACACTCACCAGGTCTGGTGTATGACATGAGTCTCTCCTCAGACCTTTTTTCCAGGATAAATCAGTCATGGTGGTGAAGCGTTAGAACACGTCCCACATTTCCAGCAGTTTGGGAGCTGAATCATTCATATTCAGATGTAGAAGATCTATAACACTTCACACTTTAACATATTTTACAATCCAAAGTCAAATCCTTCAGCATCTACACAGAACACAGAGATATCATCACATCACACTGATTACACAAATACACATCCATGTGTTACAGATGTTTAGAGATTATTTTTACCTCTTTAATTGTATCTCGAATTTGTTTCTCCACAGATGATTGACTCACAGATGTCATGTTGATTTATTTATAAAAGTGTCTTCTTTTCAGACCCTTTTCACCAAACACTTTTAAAATCTTTATTGAAAATTATATTGAAATTAAAGGAATCTTCTTTTTTGTGTAGTTGATGTATTTTTCTATATTTCACTTTCTTAATTTCCTCATGACATTTTTTTTTATCTTGGTTGCATCTTGTTTTTAAATAATTTAACTTCTTTTTTTTCTCTTTTCACCATATATTTTGCTTTATTTCTTCATCTTGCCCACTTGAGTTTCCTACCTTTTTTATATTTTTGTTCTCTTTGGCCAATTCATTCTCTAATTTAAAATGTACTTTTACTTGTTATTTTTCTTTCTTTCTTTCTTTCTTTCTTTCTTTCTTTCTTTCTTTCTTTCTTTCTTTCTTTCTTTCTCCCATTCTACAATATTTAATTAAAAATGTTTAATTAAAAATGTGACATTATCTTCCTCATTCATTTCATTTCCTTTTTCTTTTTCTATAATTTCTCTAATCTTAAAATCATAGTCGTTTCTCTTTAAAATGTCTGTATTTAGAATCCATACACCTTGTCCCCTTTCTACATTATTCCAGTCTTAAAAAAATAAAAACTCATGATACTCAAACTTGTCTGATTATATCTGATTTTGTCTGTAAAGTTTTCTACATTTCTTGTACATAAAATAAAGTCAATCCTTGTCCTCTTGTCAGCGTACTCCTCCGAAGCTCACTTCCGCGGCACGCACCTGTGACTTCATACCCGTGTCTCATGACTTTTATACTCGGTAGCTTTTATACTCGGTAAGCGTGCCGTTCATGCTGGATTGTCGCCACATGATCTCTCGTCACTACATCACGATTTGTGAGTCACTCCTGCCAACTTCCGGTCCGAGTATTATCTGTGCCTCGCTGCTGCTCCGGCTTTTGCCATTAGGATTATCTTTTTCCTGTGTGGATTATTTTGCCCGTGCTTGGATTAACTTCCTTTTTGTGTGGATTACTTTTTGACCATTATTGGATTATTATTTCCCCCGCAATCGAACTTCCGGTTTTGAGACTGTTATGCCCTCGCGTAAGACTAGCACCTGTGCAGTGTTTGTATCTCTGCTACTTTGTTCTGAATGCGGAACAGGGGTCAGCAACCTTAAACACTCAAAGAGCCATTTGGACCCGTTTCCCACAGAAAAAATACCACAGGGAGCCACAAAATTCTTTTGACATCTAAAATGAAGAGAACACTGCATATATCGTTTTTTTTTACCTTTATGGGAAGTATATAAAAAACTGTACTGTGTTGCAATTATGAAATCAATTAACAGCTACCGAGTAAACACAATTTTATTTCTGCAGGCAAACAAAAATATTTTGAACAGTTTGAACTAACCTTAAGAAAAAAGACACTGGGTTGAAGGTTACTTTCAAATAAAATGTTTAATGTATAATTGAGTCCGTCGTATTCATGACCAGGACTCTGAAGTTTTGAAGACAGGAAAGCATGACATCTCCAACCCCTCTCTTTTTTTCAGTGGATGTTGCGTTAAATCTTTCCCAGATAGTGCTATTTTCGGATTGGCTATTGTGTAGCCTCTTTTTTGATTGGCTGAAAATTGTCAGGCTCGACTAAGAACTGAGACGAGCTTGATTCCTGCCCGGTTCCACAGAGACAGCAGTGCGGACTGATACATTTTGGGCGCTGCTATATGATAATTAGTCAAAAAGCTTTTCTGCATGAGAATACGATGTGTGGCGGGAGAGCGGGAGAAAAGACCGAAATGCGGGACTGTCACTCTCAATGCGTGACACTTGACAGCCTGCATGACATAAAAAGTTTAACTTGCCGGCTGCAGCAAACCAAAAATGCGCCTGCGTCTGTGTGTCAGATTTCGCAAGTCGGCAGTTATGACGTATATTTTGAGCGACCAAAAAAAAAAAAAATTAAACACGGTTTATTTTAATGTTACAAGAGCATCATGATCTTAGAATTTAGAATTAAATTTTTTTTAAAATTGACTAACAAAAATAAAAAATTTAAATTCATTATTTATTTTCCAAATCTACAGGGAGCCGCAGCAGAGGGATGAAAGAGCCACTTGGGGCTCCGGACACGTGAGTTGCCGACCCCTGCCCTAGACTCTGCCCGGCTACATCTTCTGTGCATTATTTATATATATATATATATATATATATATATATATATATATATATATATATATATATATATATATATAATTATTATTATTATACCTTTTTTCATTTCAATAAATCCTCTGTTTTGGACACTGGCCTGCGTTTGGGTTCTCCCTTGCACCCTCCTCTGCTCGCTGACAGTATCATCTGGCCAAAAATGAACCCAGCAGGATCTGAGGAGTTGCAGTCCCAGCTCAACTCCTTGTCCAAATCTTCCGCTGCGCACGAGCGCCAACTCAAGGAGATAGCTGCATCCACCAATGAGCTCATTTGGCGAATGAGCATGCTCACCACACAACAGGCCTTCTCGCGTTTTCCGATGCCACCTGCCCAGCCTCCCCTACTCGTGGTCGTGCAGAACCAAAACCCCATTCGGGAGCCACATCTGCCACATCCCGAGCGTATCTCTGGCGAGGCGGGACTTTGCCGTGCCTTTTTGATGCAATGCTCGGTGATCTTTGAACTCCAACCCTCTTCCTTCCCTTCGGTCTAAGGTCTTAGGTAGCGTACATTATCTCTTTGCTATCTGGAAAGGCCAAGATCTGGGCTACAGCTGAGTGGGAACATCAGTCAGTCATCTGCTTCTCGTTTGATGCCTTTTCGGCTGAGCTGCGCAAGGTTTTCGACTGCACTCTGCCTAAGATGGACGCCACTCGAGCCTTGTTTGAATCATCTCATGGGTCCCGCACTGTGGCTGAGTATGCTATTGATTTTCGCATGGCAGCTGGGGACAGTGGGTGGAACCCCACGGCGCTCTACGATGCGTTCTACTGCGGCCTGGCCCCCCAGGTGAAGGATGAACTCGCGGCCCGAGAACTCCCAGACGAGCTTGACAACCGTATCCAGGAACGAAGAGAGGAGGGACCCCCAATCTGTTCCTGGCCTCCCAGAACCCCATATGCCAGGTCTCATTTTGAACCTGGCAGATCATACTTGCCTGCCAGAAACCCGTATGTCAAGCCCTGCTCGGAATCTAACAGATCGCACTCGCCTCCACCTCCCCAGCCCATGAAGATAGGACGGCGTCTCCTGTCCTCAGCAGGGAAGGAGCGGCGCCGGGTCCACGATCTCTGTCTTTACTGTGGCAAGGCGGGACAATTTGCTTTCATGTTCCTCGATGAGGAGTTAATGCGTCAGCTGGAGATCAAGACCGAACCTCTACCCACCAGTCTCCATGTATGGGCCCTGGATGGCCATATCCTTCACCGAGCCCGCTACCGCACCAAACCCCTGCTGGTTTCCATCACCAATGAACACATGGAGTGGATCTCTTTCCATGTTATCCCCTCACCTCACGCCCTTGTCATGTCATGTTTTGTCATTACCTTGGCTCCAGAAACATAACCCTCACTTGGATTGGTCCAGTGGCCGGGTCCTTGGTTGGGGAATCTACTGCCAGGCTCACTGCCTGACCACCTTGACACCCCGCCCGTTATTAGTCAAGGAGGACCTGCCATCCTACCTCTCTCTGGTGCCTGCTGAATATCATGATCTGGGACAAGTCTTCAGTAGAGCTCGTGCTACTTCCCTGCCACCTCATAGACCTTACAACTGTGCTTTCAACCTCCTGCCAGGCACTGCCCCCCCTCGGGGGTGCCTTTGTCACTTATCCAAGCCTGAAAGGGAAGCCATGACCCAGTATATACAGGAGTCCGTGGAGTCAGGTATTATCTGCCCGTCATCATCCCCAGCCTGTGCAGGGTTTTTCTTTGTAGAGAAGAAGGATGGTACTCTACGGCCCTGTCTCGACTACCAGGGTCTTAATGCCATCACCATCAAGAATCGCTACCCATTGCCACTCATAACCTCTGCCTTTGAGCTTCTCCAGGGAGCCACCCTTTTCTCCAAGCTGGACCTTCGGAACGCCTATCACCTAGTCCGCATCCGGGAGGGTGACGAATGGAAGACCGCACTCAACACTCCCACTGGTCATTATGAGTGCCTGGTGATGCCTTTTGGCCTCACTAATGCCCCGGCAGTGTTTCAAGCCCTGGTTAATGACATTTTACAGGACATGTTAAATCTGTTTGTGTTTGTTTACCTGGACGACATCCTCCTCTTTTTTCGCACACCCGAGGAACACACCAGTCATGTCCGTGCAGTGCTCCAGAGGCTTTTGCAGAACCAGTTGTATGTGAAGGCTCAGAAATGTGAGTTCCATGTCACTACAACCACCTTCTTGGGCTTCATTCTGGCAGCAGGGAGTGTTCGGATGGACCCTGACAGAATCACGGCTGTTAGGGATTGGCCCCGCCCTGGAACATGTAAGCAGCTCCAGCAGTTTTTGGGATTTGCCAATTTCTATTGCCGATTCAACCGGGGCTACAGCTCTGTCACTGCACCATTGCACCAGCTGACTTCTCCACTTCAACCCTACTCATGGGGGCCCCAAGCCGAGCAAGCCTTCCAGAAGCTGAAGCAGCTTTTCACCTCTGCCCCCATTCTCACCTTGCCGGATTCCACAAGACAATTTGTGGTTGAGGTTGATGCATCTGATCATCCGGAACAACCGTTTCTGGTCTGGACGGACCATAAGAATCTCGAGTATCTCCGGACAGCCAAGAGACTGAAACCCCGACAGGCTCGTTGGGCACTCTTCTTTGGCAGATTCAAGTTTGCTTTGTCTTATTGGCCAGGAATGAAGAACAGGAAGTCAGATGCTCTTTCTCGTCAGCCACCGCTGAGCCTATTCTTCCTCACTCCGTCACTGTTCGGGCTTTCCGACTCGGGATCGAGAGAAGAGTTCAGCAAGCCGTGTCTAACCTGCCGATTCCTACTGACTGTCCGGAAGCTCCGTTCCCAAGTTCTCCAGTGGTGTCACAACTCCAGGCTTTTCTGTCACCCCGGTTTCCCTCGGACCCCATCAGTTATCCAGCGATGTTTCTGGTGGTCCTCGCTCAGATGTGACGCACGGGACTTTGTCGCAGCCTGCCCTGTATGTGCTCAACACAAGAGCTCCCAATCTCACCCAGCCGGCCTCCTGCGACCTCTGCCAATCCCTTGCAGACCTTGGTCTAATATTTTGCTTGATTTTGTCACTGGTCTTCCTCTTTCTGATGGCTACTCCACTACCCTCTCTGTGGTCGATTGCTTCTCTAAGCTCATCCATTTTGTTCCCCTGACCAAACTTCCTTTGGCCAAAGAAACGGCATTGCTCCTCCTCCAACACGTTTTCCGGCTCCAACATAGTCTCTGACAGAGGACCCCAGTTTACCTCCAATTTTTGGAAGGAATTTTGCCAGCTCTTAGGCGCCTCCATTAGCCTTTCCTCCGGTTTTCAACCTCGATACAATGGGCAGATGGAACGGCTCAACCAGGAGCTGGAGATGGGCCTCCGCCTCCTCTGTGCTGAGGATCATTCGTCTTGGGCCTCCAACTTGGTATGGGTCGAGTATGTCCATAACTCTCTGCCCTCTACTGCCATGGCATGTCCACTTTTCAGGCTGCCTATGGTTATGGCCCATTGTTCTCCTCTCAGGAGCTTGAAGCCTCAGTTCCTTCGGCCTTTGCCCTCGTGAGACGCTGTCATCGAGTCTGGAGGAGAGCTCGCCTCGCCTTGCTGAGATACTCTCAGAGATATGCTCGCTGGGCCAACCGCAGACGCTGCCCCGCTCCTCCTTACCGTATTGGGCAACGGGTGTGGCTTTCCACCAAAGACCTCCCGTTGAAGCTGGCATGTAGGAAGCTGGCTCCCCGTTTTGTTGGCCCATTCCCTATATCTAAGATGATCAACCCGGCTGCGGTCCGGCTCAAGCTGCCCAGAGTGTGGTGCACCCACCCCACGTTTCACGTTTCCCGGCTGAAACCTGTCCAGGCCTGTGCGCTGGTGCACTCATGACATTTAAAATTTCCTCTACACCAGCCTCTAGTACTCTGCAGACGCGTCTCTATGGCGACACTCCCGTGGTGGTTCGTTGCTCAAGACACCGCCTCCCCTGTCTCATTTTACAGCGTGTGTTAATGCTTACTGTGTAGCATGTGCGAGGCTAAAAAGGAGCTCAGCACCCCTAAAATTTTCATTAATATTTTAGTCCAGTGAGTCACCACCACTGTGGAGTAGCACAGGACCTGCGCGACTCGTCCATAGTCAAAAACGGAGAGAATTAGCGCCGGTTACAATGTTCTTCCGCAAGATGCATGCAGTTCTGTTTATTAACTGCTAGAGCGTGAAACAAAAACAGAAGCGTGACAAAGAAACTGTGTACCTGTGTAGTGCATACGTGTGTCTCTTTTGGTAAAGTTTATCATTAATTTGATACGCATTTTAACAATTGGGAGTCATGTAAACATGAAGCCCTGGCGGTTGGACCAGAGTGAAAATAAATGACAGATCACTGTATATCACCAGTATGTGTGAAAACACACTCATTTTGCTGTATTTATTCATTTCTCACACACAGAGGATTTAACCTGAACCAGGCGTAACTCCTGAACTCCTAGCATTACTCTCTCTCTCTCTCTCTCTCTCTCTCTCTCTCTCTCTCTGTGTGTGTGTGTGTGTGGCCTGCCAGTGAGCAATGGACATACGACAGTTCTT
Source organism: Tachysurus fulvidraco (assembly GCF_022655615.1). Classification (NCBI taxonomy): domain Eukaryota; kingdom Metazoa; phylum Chordata; class Actinopteri; order Siluriformes; family Bagridae; genus Tachysurus; species Tachysurus fulvidraco. Next base: position 18,837,432 of record NC_062533.1, read on the forward strand.
TAAAAGAAAAAAGACAGAATCAGGTGAGAGACTAGGGACAGTCCATAATGATCTTGTGAAAGGAATTTGTTATTTAATAAAAAGTTAAAAGCCCAAGAATAATAATAATAATAATAATAATAATAATAATAATAATAATAATAATAATAATAAAGACATTTAAAATGACACACCTCAGTGTGCCTTTTGATCATAACCTTAGCTTCAGCACCCCTGAAATGGAGCTCAGCACCCCTAATGCTCTGACTCTAGAATTGCCCCTGCTATATAGATGGCAATATGAAGCAGAGTTATCCATCTGGCCATGAAAAGTGAAAAAAAAAAGTGGAGACCAGTACAAAAAGTAGCGTGATAGCACTCCTAAATGGCAATGTTTATAGTCTCTCAAGGTTACAACAATGTTAATGCAATATGGAAACCAATGGATTTACATTGGAATGGACATAATGCCAGGTCAATATGAATACACATCCATCAGTAAACAATAACCATCAGGGATTAAGTATTGGTCTCATGCATCTCAGGCAAGCATTTTAGCTATAATACATTCACATGATCATCTCTATACCCTCACCAGGTTGCTGGAGGGTTCATGGGAGTTTGCCCAACCAGTCCACATGTGTTTTGTGGATCTGGAGAAGGCATTTGACTGTGTCCCTCGTGGTGACCTGTGGGGGGGGTGCTCTGGGAGTATGGGGTTCGGGGCCCTCTGCTAAGGATACAGGCGGCCGAAATGAGTTTCTTCCGCAGGGTGGCTGGGAGCCCTTAGAGATAGGGTGAGGAGCTCAGTCACTCGGGAGGAGCTCAGAGAAGAGCCGCTGCTCCTCCACATTGAGAGGGGTCAGCTGAGGTGGCTCGGGCATCTGTTTCGGATGCCTCCTGGACGCCTCCCTGGGGAGGTGTTCCGGGCATGTCCAACAGGGAGGAGGCCCCGGGGAAGACCTAGGACACGCTGGAGGGACTATGTCTCTCGGCTGGCATGGGAACGCCTCGGTATTCCCCTGGGAGAGCTGGAGGAAGTGTCTGGGGAGAGGGAAGTCTGGGTGTCCCTGCTTAGACTGCTGCCCCCGCGACCCGGCCCGGGATAAGCGGTAGAAAATGGATGGATGGATGGATTCACGTGATATGGATTTTTGATATCAAGAATTCAGTTTTCAATACTTAAAATGTAAATATTAAGAGTGTAATTTTTAGTAGTAACCATATTTTTGATATGAGGAATTCATTTTACAGTATTAAAAACATAGTTGATGATATCTGCTATTGAATATTCAAGAATCTACTATTGAATATTGCAAGAGACAAGTCATATTATAAGTAGTATTTTATATTTGAAATGAATAAAGAGGAATCTAAGGGAGGCAGTTTAAGTGGGGCCTAATGCCGCTTATATAATGAATAATAGTAGTTATCTATAACTTACAGGTGCTATGCTGAAATTTGTTAGTAGAGGAGATGCTGTCAAGTGTGAATGTGTGGTGTTGTGGAAGTTCTGAGGTTCGAGGGATTTAAAGAATAAAGTATAACACTGGTAGACACGAGCAAGAGTAAAAAAGGTTACACAATTTATTGTGCTCAGCTGCGAAGCAGGACCCAACACTCCACATGTAGCATGAGAGATGAAGGGCCAAGATCATTGATTACATCAAGGTTTTATAGACAGAACCCAAGAAGAACAGAAGATATGTAAAAGCAAAACATCATCAATCATTGGCTCAACATCTCATGCATCTCCTGTTCAAGATAATCTGACCAGGCCAAGGTCTTCTAGAGGACCTATAGGACATTGTTTATGGTCCCCAGTCCCTACTACCCTTGTCATAATCTTAACAAAACCTACTGATGACGATGTCAGTCTCTGGTCATGACGCACTGAGGGTACAAGCATAGAACAAAGCCTTATGAACATCTTAAGATTAGAAATTTCCACCACAGTGGCAAATGGTTCACATAGTTCACGGGTCAGGTAGGAGGGCCCCTTAGCAGAATTTTGCTTAGGGCCCCAGGAAGGTCAGGATCGGCTTTGTTCCTGATAACCAGTACAATAAAGATTAAAGGCTCGGCTCAATCCTCATAGCAGTGTTTAACAATATACCAACAGTCTTTTGTTGGAACCTTTCTGTGTGTCTGTCATTCCTGGTCCTATTAAATATACCAAGTCCTTGAATCCTGAACTGATTACTCTGTAAAATATAACCCTAGACTGACTCTTAACTATGTACATCTGTGTACCTCATTTCATGTTCAACCACAGGGTTGCTGTGGATCGGGAGTCTATCCCAGGAATACTGGACATGTGACAAGAATCCACCATGGATGAGATAATATCAATCACAGTGAAGTATATTATAGTAGATCCATAAACCTTGTTTTGTCTCTCTGGCTGCTATGGATGTAACTGAACATTAATACATAATCTAGATTAAACACCAGACTACCAGAGATATTATGTGACGATGGCTGGGGGAGTTTGTGCTCTGTGGTAAAAAAAATGTTTAGGCTTCACAGCTGACATTAGTGATGGTAGTGGAGAAAGAAGCTGACCAGTAGGTCTGAGGGGATAAAAATCAATTCACCTAACTATTGCAATTCTTTTTAAAACAATTTTAATATTGCTTCTTTTACACCAGAATCTATTTATATTTACTTATTTTAATTTTTCTAAGAGGTGGTGGAAGGAAGATACCAATTAATTCCAGCAAAAGGCACAATGTATTTTTTGTTCCCTTTTGAGGGAATTCGATGGTGCATCAGTGCTGACGCTATAGGAATGCTTCTGTGAGGAAGTTGTCTGAAGCTCTGTGTGTACATGGCAATTTAATGGCTCATGAAGGACATGTGATGAAGTGAGTACGCGCCAGTAAGTCCATATAAAAGCATCTACGTCTCATTACTCCAGATTAATTTGTCTTCAGGAAGCGCTCTGTGTATGTGTGTCAATTGTTTGTCCTGTCTGTCTAGTGAGGAACGACTAAATATGTTAAAGCATGTTGAATTGCATGCATTTGTGCCCCCACTTTATCACGCACTCTCTTTGCATTGTTTGTTTGGGAGAGGAGCATGTCTGTTCGGCTCTCGAGGGAGCCGGATGCTCGCATTGTGAGGGATTCCCTCTGCGTACTCTCCGATCCCGCCTGGCTGTATTTTAAGCTCTGCTTGCGCCTCGTAGTTCGGGTCCCACATCCGCTGAGGCAGCTTGGTGGCTTCGATCATTGGGTCCGCGGGTTGAGTTAGCAGAAGCGGAGTGAGACAGGTATTCCCTTTCTCTTGCCCTCTCCCCTGACTCCATTCGCTTAGTTTCGAGAGCTTGCACTGCGATTTCTCCCAACCCGGAAGAGAGCATGCTGCTTTCCACGTCAGGCTCTGAGCAGCTCGATGCGTGTGGGGAGGGGCTTTCCCCCTCTGAACAGCTGACACAATCAGCGGCGTTCAAATTAGATTGGCTTGAAGAGGAAGTTAGTGTCTGTTCTAAGCTATTCAGCCATTATAGGGCTTGAAAGCCATGGTATGGTGCAATGCCTCGGATTTAAGAGACGATTATGGGCTCTCTCTCACCTACATCACCCTTATGAAGGAAACCTGCCTTCCATTGAAGCCTTGTAGGATTACTTCAGCTCTTGTGGGTAGGGCCTACATGGCAGCAGGCCAAGCAGGTGTGACCCTGCACACCATGGCAGTTTTGCAGGCCTACCAGGCTGACCTGCTGACAGAGCTTGATGGTGGCCAGGGGTTGGGACCTCAGGTGTTATCTGATCTCCACCGAGCCACTGACTTTGTGCTCTGTGCCATAAAGCAGACGGCCTGCTCCATAGGCCATGCAATGTGAAGTAATTATACTGACATATGTGCCCTTTAGTGACACTTGTTTTCGGATTGCGTAGGAAACCCTTCCACAATCCCACTAAAGGATGTGTCCTAGTTTGCACGGGTTAGTATTGAAAACACAAGATCAACAATTAGAGTTGCTCTTACCTTGAATGCAGATGTCCTTCGAAGTCCCTCTGTCTTCTAACAAAGGTTCTGCTCCAAATTCTTCTACCTATTTTATTGATTGAATCTTTAGATGAAGGAGTCAGACTTAGACGTTTTTGTCTTTTCAGGATCGTCAGGAGGCCTTGTTTTTATTAAAAGTAATGTAATACAAATAGATGTGTGTGATATATGTAAGGTAAAATAAAAGAAAATTACAAACAAAAATCTCCTTCAAATAGTCAAACAATTCTAGCGTAAGTAGAAATAAGTAAAATGCAAAGATAAAACAAACCAAGAAACACTTTCCAAATGTAAGCCTGCGTTTGTTCTCCTGATGACTCTCCTTAAGCAAGCACAAAGTATAACACAATGAGCTTGCCTCAAGGTGAATGCACACCTATAACTGGTTCTAAGACCCTATTTATACCATTTATTAGTATGATGTCATAAAGGTCATTCTGCCTCTGTCAGCATACCATCAGATCTCATGATCTCATACTTTTGCAAAACATCATGATTGTGTGTTCTTATTCTACTGACACAAAGCCGCTGACAAAAAACCTTGTGATTTCCTTTTTAAGCTTTCACTGTTACTCTCTGTCTTAATATCTAAACATGAAGATTATATAATTTCTTAACCACATAATGGTTACATACATTCATATAAAGGTAAATGATACTTGTCATTTTATGAAATGAAAAAGAAAACTTATAACAATTCTATAATCTTCTTTTAGCAAGGTGATGGGTCTTGACCCAACTGTCTAGGTACAGTGTTTGTTCCTCTTTGGGTTGAATCAGGTTCCTTCTAGGTCTTTTTCTTTACAGTTTTAATCAGATATATTCAATTTCTTTATGTCAAATAACAATTTCCCCATTTCTTTTAGTTTATTTTCCACAGCTTTCTTTTTCCTTGCTCTCTGTCTTTGTTGTCTTTTATTTTGTTTCTCTCTTTTTGCTGCATTAATTTCCCTTTGTTTCTTTATAGTATTGGATGAGATAAAAGGATAACCAGGTGCACGTTGTATGGCAGTTACACATGATATGGCAGTTACTCCACTCCTAAAATTTCTATTCACAAATGGATGTGGTTGCCACGAAGGCACCTGTGCCTCAATTTAACTGATATAAAAGATAAGGATAAGTCCTCTCTCCTGGACGCCCCGGGGTCACCTCAGAGCTTGTTTGGCGACGCAGTGCGAACTGTCGTCGACAGGCACCAGGAGGTAAAATGCCAGTCGGCGGCATTCAGGGAGTTTCTCCCTCGTCCCGACAAGCAGTCTGGGTCATCTTCCATCCACACCCAACCCCCTCCTAGCTCACTCAGAGCAATAAGGAGGGTTAGTGTGGCTACCCGTGCCCCCCTTCGTCGAAGACTAGGGAGGCCGGTCAGCGAACCCAGGCCCAGACCAGATGCCTTCCTTCAGAGCTTCACATTCAATAAGTCTCCCCTACTGCCTGCCCCGCCACCTCCGGTGTGTCAGGGAGCAGTAGGGTCTATGCCTGCTCCTCTTCATTGCACAGATCTCCCTGGATTAGCACCTGCCAGTGAGCTGTTTCAGGGCACCGGGGAGGTCTGCATGAGGTTGACACCACTATCAGACAAGCAGGAAACTTCTTCCAGGTGTGTCTCAGTGGGTCCTGGGTACTGTAGAAAAGGCTACTGTATCCAGGTCTCCTCCTGTCCTCCATATATTCAGGGTGGTTTGCCCATGATCGTTGGCAGGCACCAGACAGTGTTCCTCCAAGAGGAACTTCTCTTGATCCTGAGGAAAGGGGCCATAGAGCATGTTCCCCTCCCAGAGCGGGACTCCAGCTTTACTGCCAATATTTTGTTGTTCCCAAGAAGGACGGGGGGATGCATTCGATTTTGGACCTGTGGTCTCTGAACTGTACTCTGAAGACTTACAGGTTCAAGATGCTCACGCTCAATGTTATCATGTCCCAGATCAGGTCCAAAGACTGGTTTGTGATGATCGACCTCGAAGACGATTATTTTCACATAGGCATTCTGCCAGAGCACAGAACGTTCCTCAGGTTCACTTTTGGGGGTGAAATGTACCAGTATTGTGTTCTTCCTTTTGGCCTAGTCCTTTCACCACAAAGTGCATGGACGCTTCCCCAGCACCATTGTGTCACCAGGGCATCCATGTAATGAATTACCTGGACAACTGGCTCATTCTGGCCCAGTCAAAGGCTATGGCGGCCAGTCATTGAGATGCTGTGCTTGCCCATATGAGGTCTCTAGGCCTCAGGTTGAACCCAGACAAGTGTGTGCTTTCTCCTTCTCAGAGAACCACCTTTCTTGGGCTAGTTTGGGACTCTACTACGATGCTGGCACATCTGTCTTCCACTTGGGTGGCTTCGATCTTTTCAGCAGTGAAAGCTATTCAGCTAGGCCAAAGACTCTCTGTCGCTGAGGCACAGAGGGTGCTCGGCCTCATGTCAGCAGTAGCCAACATTATCCCTTCTGGTCTGCTTCACATGAGGCCATTCTAACTCTGGCTTAGGTGTGAAGGCTTTCATCTTTGCAGACATCCCCTCTGGGTTATAAGGGTTACTCATTGTGGGCTTTGTACCTTTCTTATGTGGAAAAGACCCCGGGTCCTGGCCTTGGGTCCTACTCTAGAGGCATGTCTCTTTCGACGGACGCCTCACCTTTGGGCCAGGGAACGGCCTTGGATGGTCTATGAGAGGGCCCTTATCACTCATGGCACATTATTTGCCTGGAGATGAGGGATGTGTTTCTAACACCTCATGGGCTGCCATGTCTTAGACAGCACTGTGGTGGTTTCCCATATTCGTCATCAGGGCGGTCTGTGTTTGTTCCCCCATTTCAGGTTGGCGCAGCAGATTCTGCTCTGGGCAGAGACCAGGTTCCTTTCACTGAGAGCGATTTTCATCCCAGGGCAGTGGGGAAGCCTGGGGAGTGATGTCTCCACCCCCACGCTGGAGAGATTTTCAGGTGGGGGGAGGTCTGTGTGCCTTCCCTCCGGTAGCTCTTCTCCTGCAAGTCCAAGCCAGAGTGCGCCATCACCTTCTCCTAGTTGCCCCTCATTAGCCCTCTTGAATAGATTCATGGTCCTAGCCTCCCTCCTGAGCGGCACTCCATGGGAGGTTCCCATCAGGGAGGATCTTCTCTCTCAGATGCAGGGGGCAATCCTACACCCCTGCCCCGACATGTGGAAGCTTCTGGCCTGGCCCCTGAGGGGGACCAGTTCCTAGAGGCAGGCCTTTCATCTGAGTTAACTGAGACTCTACTGAATGCTAGGGTTCCCTACACTAGAAAGTTATTTGCTCTGAAGTGGAGGCTTTTTCGCCTATGGTTCAATGAACACTGTCAGGATCCAGTTCACTGCCTGCTCGGTACAGTGCTGGAGTTCCTGCAGACTTGCTTTTCTCAGGGCCTGTCCCCATCTATTTTAAAGGTGTACGTGGCTGTCATTACTGCGAACCATGTACCTGGCCTCTTTGGGTAGGCACCCTCTGGTCTCTTGCTTTCTGCATGGTGTCAGGTGGCTGAGGCCTTCCTGCAGACCACTCCTGCTGGAAGCCCCCCTTGGAGCCCATGGAGTCATCCTCTGAGAAGTTTCTGACCCTGAAGTTGGCTCTGCTCCTAGCCTTGGCTATTAGAATTTTTCCCCTGGCATGTCCAAGGCTGTTCTGCACCCCAGGGCACAGGATATGTCCCTAAGGTGCCCAGGATGTCTGGCTGTCTGGTCAAAATGCGGGCCAACTGTCCCCCACCCCATGAGTCAGCGGAAAAGGAGAGGCTGCATTTGCCAGTGAGGGCCTTGTGGACTTATGTCCACCGCTCTAGCTCGTGGAGTAACTCATCCACCATTTTAGTCTGTGTTGTTGGCCGGAATAAGGGTAATCCGGTTTCCAAGCAGCGCCTGGCGCACTGGGTACTGGAGGCCATTAGCTGAACAGCTGGCCGCATGCATTGTGAGGGATTCAATCTTTGTACTCTCCGATCCCACCTGGCTGTATTTTTGCAGGTTGAATTAGTGGAAATGGAGCAAGAGGCAGGTTTTTCCCCTTTCTCTTTCCATCTCCCCTAACTCTGTTCTCTCGGTTTAGGTTTTGGGAGCTCGCGCTGTTATTCGTGAGCATGCTGCTTTCCATGTCAGGCTCTGAAAAACCTCAATGTGGGTGGGGAGGAGCTTCCCACCTCTGAACAGCCACACAATCAGTGGCGTTCGAGGAGCTCCTCGAGGCGATGACACGCACTGTGTCTAGGCTAAAATTAGATTGGCCTGAAGAGGAAGTAAGTGTCATCTGTTATAAGCTAGATGACCGCTTTCTGACTTCAGGCCGCAGGCGGCTGCCGCTTTTCCCAGACCTCCATGCCGAGGTGTCGAGGTCTTGGAGAAATCCACTTTCAGCGCCCAAATTTTCCTGCTATGTCTGACAATTCAGCCAGTATAGGGATTGAAAGCCATGGTATGGGGCGATGCCTGGGATTGATCTCTCACCTACATCGCCTGCATGGAGGAGAGGTGCTACAGAGAGGCACCTGTGGCTCAATTTAACTAATATTAAAGATAATGATAGGTCCTCTCTCCTGCATGCCTGGTGTCACCTAAGGGCTTGTTCGGCGATGCAGTGAGTACTGTCATCGACAGGCACCAGGAGGTAAAATGCCAGTTGGCTGCGTTCAGGCTCCCCTACTGCCTGCCCCGCCGCCTCCGGCATTTCAGGGAGCAGTAGGGTCTGTGCCTGCTCCTCTTCCTTGCACGGATCTCCACGGGTTGGCACCTGCCGGGAGATTTGTGCGAGGTTGACACCACTAGCAGACAGCCAGGCAGTGTGGAAACTTCTGCAAAGTATATAATGTACATAATGTGTAGTGCATTGTAAATATGTCTAATAGTACACTATGTGTACTGACTATATATAAGCATATTGCATCTTTTTCACAATTGCACATTTCACCTGGTATTGAGCATTTTGCACATATTCACCCGTATGTAAACTGTTCTTAAAATGTTCTTAATTTCTGTTTAATTACTATATGTAATTTGTTCTGCGATTTCTGGAGTTTGCTCCCAATAATTTCACTCACCAAGGCACATGTGCTGTGGTCATGTGACAATAAAAGTGACTAGACGACTTGAGTTGACTTGACAGTGAGCATCACTACCAGAGATATTATGTGACGATGGCTGGGGGAGTTTGTGCTCTGTGGTAAAAATGTTTAGGCTTCACAGCTGACATTATTGATGATAGTGGAGAAAGAAGCTGACCAGTAGGGCTGAGGGGAAAAAATCAATTCACCTAACTATTGCAATTCTTTTTAAAACATTTTAAAATTTTAAAATTGATTGTTTTACACCCAAATCTATTTATATTTACTTATTTTACTTTTCCCAATAGGTGGTGGAGGGAAGTTGCCAATTTAATTCCAGCAAAGGGCACAATGTATTTCTTGTTCCCTTTTGATGGAACTCGACGCTGTGTCAGTGCTGCCGCTATGGGAAAGCTTCTGTGAGGAAGTCAATTTAATGGCTCGGGAAGGACATGTGACGAAGTGAGTCCATATTAGGGCATCTACGTCACATTACTCCAGCTTCTTTCTGTTCAGGAAGCACTCTGTGTATGTGTGTAAATTGTTTGTCATGTCAGTTTAGTGCAGAGAGACAAAATATGTTAAAACATGTTAAGAGTTGCATCCATCCGTGCCCCCGCTTTATCACGGGGGATGACATGCACTTTCTTTGCGTTGTTTGTTTGGGAGAGGAGCATGGGGTTTGTAGGTTGTTGATTCGATCATGGGGTTTGTAGGTTGAGTTAGCGGAAGCGGAGCAAGAGAGAGGCATTCCCATTCTCTTGCTCTCTCCCCTGACTCTGTTTGCTCGGTTTCGGTTTCAGGAGTGATTTCTCTGTGATTCACTGTGAAATTCACTGTGATTTCTCCCAACCCGGAAGAGAGCATGCTGCTTTCCACATCGGGCTTTGAGAAGCTCGATGCGGGTAGGAAGGGGATTTCCCCCACTAAACAGCTGACACAATCGGTGGTGTTCGGAATGCTCCTTGAGGTGGTGACACGTGCTCTATCTAGGTTAAATTTAGATTGGCATGAAGAGGGAGTTAATGTCATCTATTCTAAGCTAGATGACTGCTTTCTAATTTCAGGCCGCAGGTCACCTTCACGCAGGCAGCTGCCATTTTTTCCCAGACCTCCATGCTGAAGTATCCTCCTGCCATGTCTGACTATTCAGCAATTATAGTGCTTGAAAGCCATGGTATGGGGCGATGCCTGGGATTGAAGAGACCCTTACGGGCTATCTCTCACCTACATCACCTGCATGGAGGAAACCTGCCTTCCATCCAAGCCTTGTAGGACTACTTCAACCCTTGTGGGTAAGCCGTATACGGAAGCAGGCCAAGCAGGTGAGGCCCTGGACACCATGGCAGTTTTGAAGGCCTACCACAAAGCAGATGGACCGCTCCATAGGGGGGGCACCTGTGGCTCAATTTAACTGATATTAAAGATAAGGATAGGTCCTCTCTCCTGGACACCCCGGTGTCACCTCAGGGCTTTGTCAGAACTCAGAGCCGATCTCCAAGTCGACACATCGCAGGGTGATCTCCACACTTAGACTTTTTGGTTACTAAAGACTGTTTTAGTTAGACTTAACTGTTAACTCTATAATTACTACAAAACTACTGAGAGAACTCCTCAGACCTGGATGAGAATGACTTCTTTATTGTGGTCAATCAGCCAACAAATTATAAGAGAAATTGCCAAATTAAAAGTAACAAAGTTGCCCAATTAAAAGTAAATATTTCTACTAAGATTTTTTACAACAGCTTGTTCAGCGACGCAGTGACTTATTGTGCCTCAAATTTGAGAGATTTCTCATTTTGGGTGACTTTAACATCCACATAGACATAAACGATTCTATAACAACAAAAGACTTTTCATCTCTATTTGAAAGTTTTGATTTGAACCAGCTAGTGGACTGTCCTACTCATAATAAAGGCCACACTCTTGATTTAGTGATCCTAAATGGTTCATTTGTGTCCCAGTTGTCCACCTCTGACCTAGGACTATCTGATCATCTTGCTGCCTATTTTAATATAGAACTGCTTGACATGAGCATACATGTGTGACTCATCACACATAAAGTATCGCAAATGGAGATCTATGGACCCCTCTGATTTTGCTGAATACATTAACTCTTCTTTAAGTTGTTTTTCTCCATCTGCTGCATTGAAAGACAAAGTATTTATGGTGAACTCTGTTCTCTCATCTGGCCTGTATTTATTTGCCCCTTTGAAATTACGATCCATTTCCTTTGGACGATCCTCTCCCTGGTTTAATGATGATCTGCGTGCAATGAAGACATCATGTCATACAATGGAGCGTAGGTGGCGTGTGTCTGGCCTGACTGTCTATCAGTGGCATGGAAAAACCGCTTACTTGAATATAAGACTAAAATTGCAGCAGCAAGATCTGCTTATTTTGCACAGATTGTTGATAACAATCAGAATAACCTGAGACAATTGTTTCATTCCATCAATAAACTATTTAAATTTAATAACTCTTTGACTGGTTCTGCCTCAACTCACCTTTGTAATAGGTTTCTTGAATTTTTTAGCTCCAAGATTGATTACACTCTTGAATGTATTATTTTGTCTCTTCCTATATCTGTTTCTCCTTCAAAGCATCAATAGCTTCAAAATTTTCTGGTATCCATCTCTCAAACTTCTCCGCAATGGACTTGAATTCCCTTTGCAATGTGGTTTCAAAATTGAAAGCTGCCACTTCAATTGTTGAACCTGTACCAACCAGGCTGTTTCAATCATGTTTTATCACCTTATGTCCGGCTGTATTAAGCATTATCAATGATTCTTTGTGTACTGGTGTGATGCCAGCGGTATTTAAAATTGCTGCTGTGACCCCCGTACCAAAAAAAAAAATAATATCAACTTCGATAATCTCAGTAATTTCCGCCCCATATCCAATCTTCTAATTATCTCCAAACTCTTAGAGCAAATTGTTGCTAATCAATTGAAATCTCATCGAACTACAAACAATCTTTTTGAGCCCTTTCAATCTGGATTCCGTAAACTCCACAGCTTTAGTTAAGGTCACTAATGACTTGCTAATAGCTTCTGATTCTGGCAGTCTTTCTAACTTGATTCTTCTTGATCTCAGTGCCGCATTTTTACTTTGCATTCAATTTTACTTACTTGGTTAGAGTCTGTGTTTGGTGTCTCTGGGACTGCACTGAGCTGGTTTTATCTTTCAGATCAAAAGCAGTTCATTACTATGGGTGGTTACAGGTCTGATATTGATGTTGTGAAATCTGGTGTTCCTCAACAATCAATCTTGGGACCCTTACTTTTTAGCATTTACATTTATCCATTGGGTCAACTTTTAAGATCACTTGGTCTCAATTTTCACTTTTGTGCAGATTCAAAACCTGATGTTAAGGTGGCTGTGTCTTTTCTCTCACAATGTATCTCTGAGATAAAAAAAATGGATGTCTGGACATTTATTGTGTCTTAACAGTGACAAGTCAGAGGTAGTACTCATTGGTTCACCCTACTAATTATGCAATGCTGGGTCTTAATCTCTAAGTGTGGATGGCACTACACTAGAATTCCAAATAAAAGTAAATAATTTAGGGGTAATATTTGATGCACAATTAACATTTGTTCCCCATGTTCAGAACACTGTAAAGACATCATTCTTTCATTTGAAAAACATTTCAATTGCGTTCTATGCTGTCACTCCAGGTGGCTGAAAAGCCGATCAATATCTTTGTGTTTTCCCGCATTGATTATTGTAATGCTTTGCTGGTCGGGGTTTCAAATGCTACCCTAAATAAATTACAACTGGTCCAAAATTCAGCCGCCCAAATCCTGACTGGAACCAGGGCAAGGGATCACATCACAGTTTTGGAGTCCTTACATTGGCTCCCAGTCAGACATCGGGTGGATTTCAAAGTTCTCATGCTTACCTACAAAGCTTTGACTGGTTTGGTTCCTCACTACCTTACTGAGCTTTTAGCCCCGTACAAAGTCTGGCCTTTTAATCGTCCCTCATACCCGTCTTAAATCTATGGGCGATAAGGCATTTTCATCTATAGCTCCAAGACTCTGGAATTCCTTGCATGTTCAGATTAGGCAAGCAGAATCCCTTAGTGTCTTTAAATCCTCCCGTAAAGCTTATTTTCATAGGGTAGCTTTTATTTGAATTTGATTTTGTTACTTGTTTTGATAGCATGTTTTTATTTTTGTGTGTTTTTATATTTTACTTATTTTAACTTATATTATTTGTATAACTGCATGTTTCCTTTTTGTTCTGTGAAGCGCTTTGAGACCTAAGGTTAAAGGCACTATAGAAAATAAAGTTGTTATTATTATTATTATTATTATTATTATTATTATTATTATTATTATTATTATTATTATTATTATTATTGTCATTGACAGGCACCAGGAGGTAAAATGCCAGTCGGCAGCATTCAGGGAGTTTCAGGCACGCAGCCTGGGTCATCTTCCAGCCGCACCCAACCACCTCCTAGCTCACTCAGGGCAGTAAGGAGGGTTAGTGTGGTTGCCTGTGCCCTCATCTAAGACTAGGGAGGCAGGTCGGCATACCCTGTCCCAGACCCGATGCCTGAGGGCTGGGGTTCAATCACTGATGATTCCTGGACACACATCAGAGACTAAGCAGGTACATTCTGTACATCCAAATGAACCAGCAGCTCGGTGTGGAGAAACATCTCCCGGAAAAAAACAAATATTACTGTGTTGAAAAGTTTGGACCCCCATTCGGTGCAGGCCTTATTACAGTGTTTACTCATTTAACACATTCAGCACCTTCCTATTAAGTCAGAATTGTTGTGTTATTTTGTGTATTGTGCTGGTGATCTGTAGTATTGTGTTGTATATTGTTGTGTTGTTTTGTGTAGTGTCGTGTAGCATTGTAGTGTTTTGTGTAGTATTGTGTAGTTTTGTATGGTGTTGTGTGATGTTGTTTAGTGAAATTTTGTGTAGTTTTCTGTTGTTTTATGTAGTGAGTGTTGTGTTGTTTTGTGTAGTGTTGAGTTATTTTATAAAGTGTTGTGTAGTTTTGTATGTTTTGTGTTTTGTGATGTTTAGTGTTGTGAGGATTTGTATGGTTTTGTGTGATATTGTTTAGTGTAGTGTTGTGTTGTTTTGTATGGTGTTGTGTGTTGTTTTGTGTAGTTTTGTGTTGTGTAGTTTTGTATGGTGTTGTGTAATTAATAATCTGGCATTGTCTTCTCTCTGATAGATTCTTGGTTTGTTCCCTTTCATGTTTTTCTTCTCTTGTGATCCTGAACCAATAAATTATTTTAAATAAATTATTCATAATATTTTAATTATTTATTACAGCTGTAGGTTTTAATCCTGACCTTTACACTGAAAAAAGACATGAGGACCAAGTTTTTATTTCCACCTCAGTTCCTGAGAAGCTTGGGATGTTCCTCTTCACCATTAACCTGTTTCTCCTCGTCCTCTTCTTCAGTGCTTCCTCATAGATTGCTGCAGCTCTGCAGGCTGAGAATCCGACAGCTAGCAGGTGTAAAAGGACTGAAAAGTATCAGGAACCTTCCAGAAAGAATGATCTGCTTCCTCAACCACAAGGTACAGGAACAGGTACAGGAACAGGTACAGTACAGGTACAGGTACAGGTACAGGATTAATCTGACACTGGAGACTCATTTAGTTCCATTTAGTTCTATAAAACCTGCAATAGCTGCTGCTACAGAAAAATAATCAACCCCTTCGGACCAATCAGTGTACACGATTCAGCAGTACTGTGATGTCCTGAGTATTAATACAAGTCTTACTCTCTCTGTGTGTGTGTGTGTGTGTGTGTGTGTGTGTGTGTGTGTGTGTGTGTGTGTGTGTGTGTGTGTGTGTGTGAGAGAGAGAGAGAGAGAGAGAGAGAGAAAGAGAGAGAGAGAGAATTTTAGCCAGATGATGGAGCTCGAGTTATAATAAATAAATCTGACACACACATCCCTAATATGTGAGCGTGTCTCTCTCTCTCTCTCTCTCTGTGTGTGTGTGTGTGTGTGTGTGTGTGTGTGTGTGTGTGTGTGTGTGTGTGTGTGTGCAAATGATCCAAAATGCAGCTGCACTTTTCAACCTGCCAAAGTTCTCGCATAACACAAAGCTGCTGCGATCCCTCCACATTCAAAACATTGATGCTGGCCTACAAAGTCAAAGACGGACCATTCTCTCTTACCTCAAAGTCCTCATCACTCCTCACACTGCACCCCGCACCCTCAGATCTACCAGCACTGCTCGACTGGTCCCACCATCTCTCAGGGTAAGAGGTGAGTATACAAGACTTCCCCTAGAGGTCCGGACAGCTGAGTCACTGGCTATTTTCAAGCGGCGATTGAAGACCTACTTATTCAGGAAACACTTCAACTAGCACTTCTTTCCTTATCTTTTGCATTTATAAAAAAAAAAACTTTGACACTTTTTCATTGTAACTTTGAACAAATGTTTTAAACTCATGGTATCTTAAGTATGTAACCTAGTGAGCAGCATTAATGTGTACAATGTTAGAGATTTAAGCACTTATGTACGTCGCTCTGTATAAGAGAGTCTGTCACATGCTGTAAATGTAAATGTGTGTTAATGTGTGTGTGTTAATGCTTGTGTGTGTTAATGTGTTAATGTGTTTGTGTGTTAATGTGTGTGTGTTAAAGTGTGTGTTAATGTATGTGTGCTAATGTGCATGTCTGTTAATGTGTGTAATGTGTGTGTGTGTGTGTGTGTGTGTGTGTGTCTGTGTGTCTGTGTTTGTATGTTAATGTGTGTGTGTGTGTGTGTGTGTGTGTGTGTTTTTGTGTGTTTTTGTGTGTTAATGTGTGTATGTGTGTCTGTGTGTGTGTGTGTGTGTGTGTGTGTGTGTGTGTGTGTGTGTGTGTGTGTGTGTGTGGGTGCACGTGTGTTTTTGTGTGTTAATGTGTGTATGTGTGTATGTGTGTGTGTCTGCCCTTCCCCCTCTGCAGTATAAACTGTAATGGAAGTGAAAGTCAGCAGCTCCATTTTGTGGCGAGTGAAAACTAAAAGATTTCAGGAGTAAAAACACAGTGAGTATCTAAAGCTCTAATATATAAACACACTGAAGTGACACTAGATACAGAAGAGTTTTGTGGGTTTGTACTGAAGCTTTAATGTACACAGGTCGTTTTATAACTTGATAGCGTGACTATTTCCTGTAAGTGAACTCTGTGCTGATTCAGGGTTTAATTTGACACACCGATGTTGTAGTGACGTAAACGTGTATCCTGCTGTAATCTGGAGACGGAGACATGACCTCCAACATGAGTGTGTCTGGAAAACAGGACTTAAAGAAAGACAAGAGGTGACTTACTTTTACATTCACCAGCAATAAATACACACCGTCTCATGGGAACACATCTGCAGGGCTCTCAAGTTTTGAAGACAGGCAAGCGTGACACCCCCCCCCCCCCTCACACACACACACACACACACACAAAACAATAAATAAATAAATACAAATAATAGGGAGTTGTTGTGTTTGGTAAGAAGGTACTGACCGCAATTTAACAAAATAAAATTGAATCGGTTCCAGAGACAGCGGTGCAGACTGATACATTTTGGGTCCTGCGGCATATTAAAGATATGATAAATAGTCTTTTCTGCATGAGAAATACGATGTGTGGCGGGAGAGCGTGACAAAATACCCAAATGCGTGACTGTCACTCAATGCGTGACACTTGACAGCCCTGCATCTGTATCTCTAAACACTCACTAGTTAACACAGGAACTCAACTTTGCTTTAAAGTGTTTAATAGCAGTGAATATATCACTGATCTGATCTAAGAACAGTTTAGACAGATTATTCACTGAGAGAAGAGTAAAAAGGACTGTGTAATGTGGAGCATAAGAGCAGCATAGATTTGTGTCAGTAACTCTACAGGCTTTAAGACCCAGCTGAGTCAGTTAGCTGTGATTGGGACTCCTGATATCAGAGTAATTCCTGATTTATGAGACCTGTCTCCTGTTTGAATAAGTGTACAGACTGGATCTGAGTGAAAAAGATGGAATTATTGGTGTTTAATGATGAACACATTGTTTAACAGTGCTGAGACAGCAGAGTATTAATTATTGCTGATATTTCTGTTGTAATTATAGAATGAAGGAGGGAAAGAGATCAGACTCACCAGAACCCAGCTGTGTGTCCATGAAGAGTGACGAGTCAATGGATCATCCCATACACTTCAGAGCCAGAGACAGTTCTACTGATGTGAGGTCAGTATAGTGAGGTGTTTTACAGCAGTGTTCCACATGATCAAACTCACTTGTCTCATTATGAAGCCCTTCATGAGCTTTATCAGGTGTTGAAGCAGTAAAACACTAAACTGTGCAGTGCTGCAGCTCTCGGACTGGCAGTGAGGAAAAGTGCTTTAAGAGTTCAGTTCAGTTTGCAGTCCCTGAGCTGGAGGGTCTTTGGTGCTACAGAAGAACATTTACACCTGGGACATTAATGACTATATAAATGTTTTATTCATTTATTCAAACATTTGTTTCTGAACATGTTGGTGTCAGTTAGGAAATACTGAAATCAGTGTATTGTGTTAAGAGGATAGTGTTAAATTTTTGTCTCTGTATTTATTAGTGTGTGATTTGTGCAGCTATGAATACATATAGTCCATATTACATGATGGGTTTTGTTTGTTCACAGACCACAAAAATCAAACATCAGCAGAAATCAGCTGGACTCTATATTCAAGGTGTGTGTGTTGTTTTTAAAGTGTGTAATGTGTGTGTTGTGTTTAAAGTGTGTAATGTGTGTGTTGTGTTTAAAGTGTGTAATGAATAAGAAAGCTGTCCAGATATAAGAAAACTAGAATCAATAGACTGTGACTCCTACAAAGTGGTGTTGATCTTTGATGGTCTGGATGAGTGTCGACTTCCTCTAAATTTCCAGAAGAATAAGATATTGTGTGATGTGACAGAGTCAGCCTCAGTGGATGTGCTGCTGACGAACCTCATCAAGGGGAATCTGCTTCCCTCTGCTCTCCTCTGGATAACCACAAGACCAGGAGCAGCCAATCAGATCCCTCCTGAGTGTGTAGACCAGGTAACAGAGGTGCGAGGCTTCAGTGATCCTCAGAAAGAGGAGTACTTCAGGAAGAGGATCAGTGACCAGAGCCTGGCCAATAAAATCATCACACACCTGAAGTCTTCAAGGAGCCTCTACATCATGTGCCACATCCCAGTCTTCTGCTGGATCTCAGCCACTGTTCTAGAGAGAATTTTGGGTGAAGCAGAGGGTGGAGAGATCCCCAAGACTCTGACTCAAATGTTCACACACTTCCTGATCTTTCAGATCAAACACAAAGACCAAAAGTACCATCAGAAATGTGACCCTGATCCTCAGCAGACCAGAGAGACTATCATGGCACTGGGAAAACTGGCTTTCCAGCAGCTGGAGAAAGGAAACCTGATCTTCTATGAGGAAGACCTGAGAGAGTGTGGCATTGATGTCAGAGAAGTGTCCGTGTACTCAGGAGTGTGTACCCAGATCTTCAGAGAGGAGTTTGGTCTTCACCTGGGGAAGGTGTTCAGCTTCGTACATCTGAGTGTTCAGGAGTTTCTGGCTGCTTTTTATGTATTTTTCTGCTTTATTTTAAGAAATACAAATGTGGAGAAAAGCACCGGACTTTTTAATTCCTTCAGAAATCCAAACATGTCTGATCTCCTCAGGAGTGAAGTGGACAAGGCCTTACAGAGTGAGAATGGACACCTGGACCTGTTCCTCCGCTTCCTTCTGGGTCTCTCACTGGAGTCCAATCAAACTCTTTTACGAGACTTAATGCCACAGACAGGATGCAGATCTCACAGCAAACAGGAAACAGTGAAGTACATCAAGGAGAAGATCAGGGAGAATCCATCTCCAGAGAAATCCATCAATCTGTTCCACTGTCTGAATGAACTGAATGATCATTCTCTAGTGCAGGAAGTACAAACTTACCTGAACATAGGAGGTGACAGTCGTCTCAGTGGAACCAGACTCTCTCCTGCTCAGTGTTCAGCTCTGGGGTTTGTGTTACTGAGCTCAGAACAGAATCTGGATGTGTTTATTTTGAGGGAATATGCTCTGTCGCATGAATGTCTTCTTAGGCTGCTGCCAGTGGTCAAAGCCTCCAGAAAATCTGAGTGAGTATTTTTATTTATAAATGTATTACTGCATGGTTTATTATTTTAATGTAACACTGAACTGCACGGTTTGGATTAATGTTTGTTAATACTTACTCTAATCATCTTTAAAATATTAAAATAAGATAAAATATTACATATTGGTACACTACATTCTACCATGTCACTTATACCCACCTGAAGCCCACCTACACAAATCCTTTAGTGTAACACACAGTAGTGTTGTGTTAGATTTTTACCTACAAGGTGGGTTAGATTTCCCTGCTATGTGTATAGTCAGTGTTTTAGATTTAACAAACAAATATGTCTGTATGTTGATCCATCTAAAGCTAATACTGTCACTCATTTAAAGGTAAGAAGTTTGACTTCTTGACTTCTTTCTGATGCTGTGTGCAGTCGTGTTGATGTGACGTCACTCTGTAAACAGGGAAGGAGCTCAGATTTGAGAAGAAAACCCCACGTTCACTTCTCAGTTGTGGGGGCATGAAAGACATGATCCCATTTACTCTGTGAAGAAAGAAGGGTTCACTAAGCTGTGTTGAAATAGTAACAGTCACATCTGTTGTAAATAGTACCATGTTCTTTCTAATATCCTGTATTTACATTGTTTATGATAGATGATAGATTTTTACACTATATTTTATAAAAAATACAAATCATGATCAAGAACCGTTTATAATGTTAAAAAATTTAACCTTTCTCTTTAGTTTGGATGTGTTCGGACGTGTGTGAACACTCCACCTGTACTCAGGTCCACACCAAACACCTGAACCAGTGTGTGTGTAAAATCAGAGGTCTGGAGGTGACAGATTTGTACCTGTACGAGCACAGAGAACAACACACACCAACAGTTTTAGCGTCTATGTGAAATCCAACATATAACTCAGTGTAAAGTACGACTAGTTTAGTCATGTTATTAACTGGTAGTGTACAGCTGTATAATTCTTTATTTTCTGTAATAAAATGCACTTTATCTGCAGTGTTGGTTGTAGAATCTTGAACACAGATCAGAGTGTAGTGTTTGTAGGCTGCTCGCTTTCACAGAACTTTTACACGTTCTTCTAAACAGCTTTCGGTTAAAACGACAGTTCTTCCAATATTGGATTATGGTAATGTAGTTTATAGGTCCGTTATTATTGATGTGAGGAACAAAGCTGAGGTCAGAGTCGACTATTACACCCAGATTTCTAACCTGTATCAGAGCTCATTGTGTTCAGGTAGACACTTTATTTCTCACTGATGGTAACTCCTCATTTCACTATAAATCAAACATCTCATCATTTCTCTTCCAGTCTGTTTCAGTGTAATCTGACAAAGAAAAGCTGTAGAGTTCTGTCCTCAGTTCTCAGCTCAAACTCCTCCAGTCTGAGAGAACTGAACCTGAGTAACAATAAACTGCAGGATTCAGGAGTGAAGCTGCTCTCTGATGGACTAAAGGATCCACACTGTACACTGGAGAAACTGAGGTACACACACACACACTCTCTCTCTCACACACACACACACACACACACACACACACACACACACACACACACACACACACACACACACACACACACACACACACACACACGTGAGAGTTTACAACATGAAGCATTAATTATCCTCGAAATAAAAACATAGCATCATTTTTAAATAATTTCATAACAATCAGAGAGATTCAGATAGATCACTTTTGAGTTTGAGAGTGTGGTGTCAGTAGAGGTATAAAACACACTCAGACTCAGAGTTGGTAGTAAAAGCAAAAGGCTTCTTCCATACAGTGCAAAGTCTACACAGTGAAAAGGCAAAAACAAGTGTCTTAGCTCTCCTTTTTGTACCCCGTGTGTGTGTGTGTGTGTGTGTGTGTGTGTGTGTGTGTGTGTGTGTGGTTTTGTTTGTGTATGTATGTATGCATGTGTATGTACGTGTGTGTGTTCATGCATCCTCCCTGGTTACTGAAGATGTCTCCCTTTAAGTTATCACCTCAGCAAGGCCACATTCTACTTTCAGTTCTTATTGAACACCTGCACACACAAACTCCCCTAAAGTTCCCATTACAGTTAGAATAAGGGCCTCTTGTTCTTTCTCCCTAGTGTTTCACACAGAATACTGTAAAAACACATAACATTATATATAAACACTGATGATATTAAAATGTCCACTACAACAGTTAGATACATGGTGAGACTTAAACCATGCCTACAGCCACACAGAGTTTATCTTTCACTTCACTCCATTGTGAATGAGATGATCAGAGATGGACTTATCAAACACATCAAACAGAAACTTCCCCCATACTGTAGGTGAAGCGTGTCCTGGGTAAGCACTTGAGGGTGAGACAACATGAAATGTTTGCAAGGTCACAGCAGTTTTCAGCAGTCTCACCATGTATCTAACTCCCAAACTCCAAAGTGATCGATCTAAATCTCTCTTATTGTTATGAAATTATTTTATATTAAAAAACTCCTATTCAGTCTGTTATAAGACTTTACAAAATCTAACAATCTTTACACTCTGCTATCATTACATAATGATTAATGCACAGCAAAACTGAGGTGCAAATCGTATCTGCCACTATTTATAAGTACCAATAGCATATAACTACTATTTACACTTAATATTACCAATAAATGCTATAAATCATTAAGCTTTAATAAATCAGAAATCAGAAAGATCTTTATTGCCAAGTATGTTTTCACATACGAGGAATTTGTTCTAGTACAGGAGCTCCACAGTGTAAACAGAATGTCATTGATAAGACATGAACACATATATAATAAAGACAGTTGTACATACAGTGGAGAAATGTGCAAACTGAAATATAAATAAGTAAGTATGTTTAAATAATGTAAGAATAGAGTTTGTTCTGTGTATGTCAAGTGTTCATCAGATGGATTGCCTGAGGGAAGAAACTGTTCCTATGTCTGGACATTCTGGTGCTCAGGGCTCTGTAGCGTCGACCAGATGGCAACAGTTCGAAAGAGTGAGTGTGCTGGATGTGAGGGGTCCAGAGTGAGTGAGTGTGCTGGATGTGAGGGGTCCTGAGTGAGTGAGTGTGCTGGATGTGAGGGGTCCAGAGTGAGTGAGTGTGCTGGATGTGAGGGGTCCAGAGTGAGTGAGTGTGCTGGATGTGAGGGGTCCAGAGTGAGTGAGTGTGCTGGATGTGAGGGGTCTAGAGTGAGTGAGTGTGCTGGATGTGAGGGGTCCAGAGTGATTGTCTTTGCCCTTTTGCTCACTCTGGAGAAGTTCAGATCTTGGAGAGTGGGGAGAGTTGTGCCAATGGTTTGCTCAGCAGTCCGGACTTCCCTCTGTAGTCTTCTGAGTTCGGATTTGGTAGCTGAGCTGAACCAAATAGTCACTGAGGTGCAGAGGATGGATTCGATGAATGCAGTGTAGAACTGTTTCAGCAGATCCTGTGGGAGGTTGAACTTCCTCAGCTGGCGAAGGAAGTACAACCTCTGCTGAGCCTTTTTCACAATGGAGTCAATGTGAATGTCCCACTTCAGGTACTGGGAGATTGTGGTTCCCAGGAATCTGAATGACTCCACTGCTGTCACAATGCTGTCCATGATGGTGAGTGGGGGGAGAGCAGGGGGGTTTCTCCTGAAGTCCACTATCATTTCCACTTTCTTGAGCATATTCAGCTCCAGGTTGTTAAGACTGCACCAGACAGCCAGCTGTTCAACCTCCAGTCTGTAAGCAGACTTGTCACCGCCCTGGATGAAGCCGATCAGTGTGGCGTCGTCTGCAAACTTCACGAGCTTGACAGAGGGGTCATTAGAGGAGCAGTCATTTGTGTACAGAGAGAAGGGCAGTGGAGAGAGGACACAACCCTGAGGAACGCCAGTGCTGATGGTGCGGGTGCTGGATTTGAGTTTTCCCAGTCGCACAAGCTGCTGCCTGTCTGTCAGAAAGCTGGTGCCCCACTGACAGACAGAGGAGGGCACAGAGAGCTGGGTTAAGTTGGGATGGAGGAGTGATGGGATGATGGTGTAAAAGGCAGAGCTGAAGTCCACAAACAGCATCCTCGCATAAGTCCCTGGTTTGTCCAGATGCTGCAGAACATAATGCAGTCCCATGTTGACCGCATCACAAATCTTTCAAATGATTTCATGACCACAGAAGTTAGAGCCACAGGTCTGTAGTCATTTAGTCCAGTAATTTTGGATTTCATTGGGACAGGAATGATGGTGGAGCTTTTGAAGGTTGAGGGGACTTCACACAGCTCCAGTGACGTGTTGAATATCCGTGTGAAGATATGGGCCAGCTGATCAGCACAGGTTTTCAGACAGGCTGGTGAAACACTGTCTGGGCCTGGTACTTTTCTTCTTTTGTTCTTCCTGAAGACCTGACACACATCATCTTCACTGAACTGAATTTTAGGTGTGTTGGAGTCGGGGTTTAGAGGAGGTGAGAATTGTGCTTTTTCAAGCCTGCAATAGAACTCGTTCAGGTTGTCTGCCAGTTGTTGATTCACCACAGTGCTGGGGGATGGTGTCATGTAGTTGGTGATTCATGTAGAAGTTTCAGACCGTACCACACTGAACTGAGTCATTAGAGGAAAACTGAGTCCGTAGTTTTTCAGAATAATTCATCTTTGCCACTCTGATCTCCTTTTCCAGTGTGTATTTGGCCTATTTATACAAGACTTTATCCCTATTCCTATGAGCATCCACTTTGGCCTGACGGAGCTGGCTGAGTTTTGCAGTGAACCATGGTTTATCATTGTTGTAGGTTAAGTGAGTCCTGGTGGGAATACACAAATCCTCACAAAAACTGATGTATGACGTTGCAGTCTCTGTGAGCTCGTCCAGGACGGTGGCAGCAGCTTCAAAAACAGTCCAAACAGTGAGAGAGAAACAGGCTTGTAGATCCTGCTCCGCTTCCTTAGTCCATCTTTGTACAGTTCTTAATACAGGTTTCGCTGATTTCAGTTTCTGCTTGTAGGTAGGTATGACATGAACTAAACAGTGATCAGAGAGTCATAGAGTGGCCCGTGGGACAGAGTGATATGCATCCTTTATTACAGTGTAACAGTGATCCAGTGTGTTACTGTCTCTGGTGGGAAATGTAACATGCTGTCTGTATTTTGGCAGTTCTCCTGAGAGAATCGCTTTATTAAAGTTCTCAAGAATTATTACTACAGAGTCTGGGTGTTGTTGCTCACTCTCATGTGCGCTTGCGGAGGGTTGTAAACACTCACCAGAATGAAGGAGCAAAACTCCCACGGTGAATAGAACGGTTTGCAGTTAATGAGGAGCAGCACATCTTCTTTAACACAGTTAAATCAGAACACCACCTTTCATTGATGTAAAAACACATCCCGCCACAACGCAATTTCCCCGTTGATTCCATATCACGATCTGCTCTAAAGAGCTGAAAGCCCAGCAGACTTAACGCGCTGTCCGGAATGGAGTCGTTCAGCCAGGTTTCCGTGAAGCAGAGAGCAGCACAGTTCGAAAAATCTTTATTTTTCCGGGTGAGCAGAAGGAGTTCATCCGTTTTGTTGGGAAGAGTGCAGAGATTTACCAGATGTATGTTCTTAAACCGCGCTGTCTGAAATTCACAAGCCCGCCGGTGCACTTTCCCCGCCTGCGAGTCCTGAAGCGCTTAAACAGCACAGCTGCTCCGCCAACTACAGTATGCAGCAAAACGTAGGAATACTCAAAAACCGATAAAAGATGAATGGCTCGGGAAGAACACGTGACGGAGTGATTAGGTGCCAGTAAGTCCATATAAGGGCATCTACATCACATTACTCCAGCCTCTATTTGTCTGAAGGGAGTGGGAGAGGATGCCTGGGACAATACGTAACCTGGTGTAGTTAACAAATGGTAAACTTATACCTGTAAACAGGGCTTGAAACTGTGGCTAGTGGTTTTCAAAGGGATAAGACTAACTAATCCTACTTGACCAACTCTGAGCTCTTAATGATGACACTACACATCTGTCAATAGAAAACATCTTAATGTCAGGTATACATACTCTATTGCGGGCATCACCAAATGGCGGACCGCGGTCCGGATCCGGAACGAGTGACGGGTCTGCCCGGACCCGTTAAAATTCTAATATTATCATATTAAGGATCTCCTTATTATAATATTAGAAATTCAGTGTATGTTGTCTGTTACTTGACATGTAGTAAAGACAACTACAGGATTGTTTTCCATTCAAGTGCCAAACAAGTTCAGACTTTGAAAACACTTGAAATTTAACAATAAATTATACAGAAATGTATGTGCGTTATTGATCTTATAAACATGAGGGTAACAATTTTAAGTGACAATATAAGATTCAGACCTTTGCTGGGAGGAAATTTTAGTAACTGGACCTCTTGGAATTTAAATTGAATACCCCTGCTCTTTTGTGATGTGGCAAGAAATCACATTCTTACTTGCCACATCTGTACACAGATGTTTATTTTATATTATCCTGATATTAGAACATTGTGTTCAGGTATACACTTTATTTCTCACTAATGGAAACGCCTCAATTCACTATCAGAGGCATAAATCAAACACTTCATCATTTCTCTCCCAGGCTGTGGGAGTGTAATCTGACAGAGGAAAGCTGTAGACTTCTGTCCTCAGTTCTCAGCTCAAGCTCCTCCAGTCTGAGAGACCTGAAGCAGCGACACTAAAAGCAGTTTGACTGAAGCTTCTTCTTATTAAAATTCACCTTAAGGAAGTCAGCATTTGTTGATGATAAATAAATATTTGAGATTATATTAAAATAATTGTGTAACCAGTACAGTTCCTGTATAATAGGAGTGATATGGTTACTAACTGTAATGGATAATGGGTTGGAATTAATGTATCTTATTTAATTAAAATAGACAAACTTTTTCAGTGTTCCTCAAATGATAAAATGTGACTTTAGAGATATAATTGATGTGAGGAACAAAGCTGAGGTCAGAGTCGACTATTACACCCAGATTTCTAACCTGTATCAGAGCTCATTGTGTTCAGGTGGACACTTTATTTCTCACTCATGGAAGCATCTTATTTCACTATAAATCAAACATTTCATCATTTCTCTTCCAGTCTGTGTCGGTGTAATCTGACAGAGGAAAGCTGTAGAGTTCTGTCCTCAGTTCTCAGCTCAAACTCCTCCAGTCTGAGAGAACTGAACCTGAGTAACAATAAACTGCAGGATTCAGGAGTGAAGCTGCTCTCTGATGGACTGAAGGATCCACACTGTACACTGGAAATACTGAGGTACACACACACACACACACACACACACACACACACACACACACACACACACACACACACACACACAGTTCTAATAAACACTACAACATCCATTTCTCCTCTGTGGTAACTGTAATTGCAGTGATCTGATATATTGTGATTGTTGTGTGTGTGAGATGGAGAGTAAATGTACTGTAGAGATTTTGTGTAGTTCATGTTTTCAATACTAAAACTGAGTGTGTTAAGTGTGAGAAGGTTTTCTTTCTTGCAGGATGTATAAATGCAGTATTAGAGATGAAGGTTGTGCTGCTCTGGCTTCAGCTCTGAGGTCAAACTCCTCATCACACCTGAGAGAACTGGATCTGAGGAATAATAAACCAGGAGAATCAGGAGTGAAGCTGCTCTCTGATCTACTGAAGGATCCACACTGTAAACTGGAGACACTACAGTGAGTTACTGACTTACTGTCTCTTTACTAGGTTTGGGAACCGACAAACGGTTCTTATTCAGAACCGGTTCTGTTTTTAACAGGAACCGGAACCACATGGAATTTTTAAGTTTCAACGCGGTTCCGATGCAATGACGGGCAAAGCGCTGGGTGCGGTCACTTTAAATAGCCATGTCTTACCATGTCTTATGAATATTAATTGTTTACAGTCAAGCAACCAAATGAACGCAGTTTACCACAGAAATCAGTCACTCGCGCTGCTGTGCTGAGGTTCGCTTTGTGTTAAACATGTCTAAAAAAAAGTCTAAAGTGTGGATTCGTTTCCAAAGCTACAACAATGAAGCAAATCTACCCCCCCTCCACCCTCTCTGAGAGGGTTTTCTCCACAGCTAGAGATACAATAAGCCAGGAAAGATCTTGTCTTCTCCCAGAGAAAGCAGACATTAATTTTTCTTCAGAAAACTTGCTGTTTGTAAATCTGGATGTTAAATTTGATGTTGGATTTACGCCATCCTTAAAAATATTTTGGTCTGCAGTAACAGTTAAAAAAAAAAAAAAAAAAGGGTCGTAAGGTAGGTCTACATTTTTTTTTCAAGTTTCAATATAAAAAAAAGTAAAATTCTGGTGATAGTGATTACGGTGGTGATTCGGGCAAACTTTATCATTGCAAACTTTATTTTGATGCTGGACACAGTTTTTCCAGAACATCTTGCCAAGTTAAAGTGGTGTCGAGCTGTTTTAATGAATTTTTTAGATGTATTATGGTGCCCGAACCCATATGACTTTGAACGGTGACTGCAAACATTTTGTTTACCGAAGAGTAAAAAAAAAAAAAGTCGGTCTTAACGCAAATTTACGACCGGCAAGTCGGTCGGACTTAAAGCAAAAAAATAATAATAATAATAATTTGAGTCGGTCCTAAATTGACAGGGTCGGTCGGATAACGGCAAAGAGGAATATTTTTAAGGATGGCCTTATTTAAATTTAAATTGACATGAATTGAAATGCTCTGTTTAAAATATTTAGTGATTAATAAACACAAAAGGAATTGTTTAAGTATTGTGCATTATTTTTCACATTTCTTTAATTATGGAATCAGAATCAGAACCGGGAATCATAAGGCAGAACTGGAACCGGAACCGGAAAATTTCTTTTGATACCCGACCCTACTCTTTGCTGTATAATATTGAGTAATATTCACTGTGTGCTGTAAAATGTCACATCTAATGTGTGTATTTATGCTTCTGTTGTTCCTAAACAGTGTGTTTAAATTTATCTATAATTCTGTCCTGTTGTGTTTTTCAGCATTAAGAAGAATAAACTCACCAGGTCTGGTGTATGACAGGAGTCTCTCCTCAGACCTTTTTTCCAGGATAAATAAGTTATGGTGGTGAAGCGTTAGAACACGTCCCACATTTCCAGCAGTTTGGGAGCTGAATCAGTCATATTCAGATGTAGAAGATCCATAACAATAACTGTGACTGATCACATCCGTTTATCCTCTCAGCTACTTCACACTTTAACATATTTTACAATCCAAAGTCAAATCCTTCAGCATCTACACACAACACAGAGATATCATCACATCATCACACTGATTACACAAATACACATCCATGTGTTACAGATGTTTAGAGATTATTTTTACCTCTTTAATTGTATCTCAAATTTGTTTCTCCACAGATGATCTTGATTTATTTATTTTCCTTGAAAAGTCTTCTTTTCAAACCCTTTTCACCAAACACTTTTAAAGGAATCTTCTTTTTTGTTTAGTTGATTTATTTTTTCTATATTTCAATATCTTCTTTCTCAGTTAAATAAAAGATTAAATAATTCCTTCTTTTCATTTTTATCTGTTGAGTCATGTACATTTATTAAACTGACAAAAAGGAGAGCTAGATCTTCATTGTGTAGAGGCAAATTCTAGTGTTTCAGCCCTCCTATTTGTACCCCAGGTGTGTGTGTGTGTGTGTGTGTGTGTGTGTGTGTGTGTGTGTGTGTGTGTGTGTGTGTGTGTGTGTGTGTGTGTGTTCATGCATCCTCCCTGGTTACTGAAGATTTCTCCCTTTAAGTTCTCACCTCACCTCAACATTTCCAGTTCTTATCAAGCACCTGTACACCCCCCCCCCAAAGTTCCCATCTTTCTAGCATGTACAAATTAAACAGTTAGAATAAGGGCCTCTTGTTCTTTCTCCCTAGTCTTTCACACAGAATTTGCTGTAAAAGCACATAACAATTATATAAAAACACTCATGACATTTAAAATTTCCTCTACACCAGCCTCTAGACTGCTTTAAGCTGCCATCAGGTAGTTTTCAAAACAAAAAGAAAAAACAAAACTAAGAAAAAAACAAACTGAAATGGAGGAGAGCTTCACTCTCCTGACTACTGTCACTGAATAATAAAATTATGTTGTTACAGAATCCATACAGTAAAGTAAATGAACACCTTTCCTCCATCACCCGCATGGAGGAAACCTGCCTGCGCACCATGGCAGTTTTGCAGGCCTACCAGGCTGAACTGCTGACAGAGCTCGACAGTGGCCAGGGGTTGGGACCTCAGGTGGTATCTGAGCTCCACCGAGCCACTGACTTTGCTCTCCGTGCCACAAAGCAGACGGCCCGCTCCATAGGTCGTGCAATGGCTTTGCTGGCTGCCACGGAGAGGCACCTGTGAATCAATTTAACTGATATTAAAGATAAAGACAGGTCCTCTTATCAGACAACCAGGAAGCATGGAAACTTCTGCCAGGTGTGTCTCAGCGAATCCTGGGTACTGTAGAAAAAGCTAAAGGATCTACTTCTCCTACCGTCCTCCGTGTTTTTAGGGTGTCTTGCCCACGCTCCTGAGGAAAGGAGCCTTAGAGCATGGTCCCCTCCCAGAGCGGGACTCCGGCTTTACAGCCGATTTTTTGTTGTTCCCAAGAAGGACTGGGGGCTGCGTCTGATTTTGGATCTGCGGGCTCTGAACTGTACTCTGAAGACTTACAGGTTCAAGATGCTCATGCTCAAGGTTATCGTGTCTCAGGTTCAAAGACTGGTTTGTGACGATCAACCTCGAGGACGCTTATTAAATTCCTCAGTTTCAATTTTGGGGCGAAGTGTACCAGTATTGTGTTCTTCCTTTTGTCCTAGCCCTTTCACCACAAAGTGCATGGATTCTGCCCTGGCACCGTTGTATCTCCAGGTCATCCATGTACTGAACTACCTGGACGACTGGCCCATTCTGGCCAAGTCGAAGGCTATGGCGGCCAGTCATCGAGATGCTGTGCTTGCCCATATGAGGTCTCTAGGCCTCAGGTTGAACCCAGAAAAGTGTGTGCCTTCTCTTTTTCAGAGAACCACCTTTCTGAGGCTAGTTTGGGCACATCTGTCTCCTGCTCGGGTGGCTTCCATCTAGTCAGCAGTGAAACCTATTTGGATAGGCCGAGGCCACTCTGAGAGCGATTTTCATCACAGGGCATGTAAACCGGGAGGCAGACTTCCTGTCGAGGCAGGTGCTGAGGCCCAGGGAGTGACGTCTTTACCCCCATGTGGTGGAGCAATTTTCAGCTGGGCGGAAGTGGATCTGTTCACCTCCAAGGAGTCGACCCACTGTCTGCCGTGGCTTTCCCTTTCTCATCCGGCCTCTTTAGGCCTGGATGCCTTAGTATGGACTTGGTCGAGGCTCTGTCTGTGCACCTTCCCCCAGGTAGCTCTACTCACGCAAGTCCTAGCCAGAGTGCACCATGACCGGGTCAACCTTCTCCTAGTTGCCCCTCGTTGGCCCTCTTGAGTTGATTCACGATGCTAGCCTCCCTCCTGAAAGGCACTCCATAAGAGGTTCCTCTCATCTGAGTTGACCGAGACTCTACTGAATGCTAG
Organism: Tachysurus fulvidraco; assembly: GCF_022655615.1. Lineage (NCBI taxonomy): Eukaryota > Metazoa > Chordata > Actinopteri > Siluriformes > Bagridae > Tachysurus > Tachysurus fulvidraco. Next base: position 18,868,088 of record NC_062533.1, read on the forward strand.
GGTTTCCTCCACTAGGAAACTATATGCTCTGAAGTGGAGGCTTTTTTGCCTCTCGTGCGATGAACACTTTCAGGATCCTGTCCACTGCCTGGTCAGTACAATGCTGGAGCTTCTGCAGTCTTGATTGTCTCGGCACCTGTCCCCATCTACTTTTAAGGTGTACGTGGCCGCCATCGCTGCAAACCATGAACCTGTCCTCAGGGTCTCCTTGAGTAGGCACCCTCTGGTCTCTCACTTTCTGCACAGTGTCAGGCCGCTGAGGCCTTCCTGCAGACTGTGCCTTACTTCCTGGGACCTCTTTGTGGTCATGGAGGGGCTGCTGGAAGCCCTCTTAGAGCCCATGGGGTCAGCCTCTGAGAAGTTTCTGACCCTGAAGTTGGCTCTGCACCTAGCCTTGGTCTCTCTCAAAAGAGTTTGGGACTTGCAGGCCTTGTCGATCAACTCCCGCCTGCCTAGAATTTTTCCTCTGGCATGTCCACGCCTGTCCTGCACCACAGAGCAGGATATGTCCCTAAGGTGCCCAGGATGGCTGGCTGTCCAGTCATACTGCGGGCCTACTCTCCCCCGCCCCATGAGTAGGTGGAACAGGAGAGGCTACATTTGCTTTGCCAGTGAGGACTCCACTTCAGGGTCCCAGGTCCTGCAGGCCATTGATTGTTCCCAGTCTGCTCATGCTCTCTCACGGCCTCTGGCACAGTCATTAACCGGTGCATGGCGGCTTGGGTACTGGCGTTCCCATTGCATCAGCCCTGATGCAGCGTCAAGTTCCCTCGAAAGGGAACTACACCAGGTTACGTATGTAACCCGGTTCCCTGAGAAGGGAACGAGGTGTTGCGTCACTGGCCACACCCCTGGCATCCTCTCGCTCTTCGTTCAGACAAATAGAAGCTGGAGTAATGTGACATAGATGCCCTTATATGGACTTGCTGGCACATAATCCCTTCGTCATGTGTCCTTCCTGAGCCATTAAATTGCCGTGTGAACGCAGCTTCAGACACATCTTCCTCACAAAAGCATTCCCATAGCGTCAGCACTGAGCAGCGTCTCGATCCCCTTCTCAGGAAACCGGTTTACATACATAAACTGGTGTAGTTATCTAAAGTACATGACATCTACAGATCACAACATTCTCCTAGATCACTTAAAAAATTACACAGGAATTCATTGACAGGTTTTAACTTGGTTTAGATCCTACCTGTCTAATCGATACCATTTTGTAGAATTAAAATGTGAATCCTCCAGTTTATTGCCAGTTAATTATGGGGTTCCTCAAGGATCAGTTCTAGGACCTCTGCTTTTCTCAATATACATGTTTCCATTAGGGAACCTTATTAGAAGACATGCGATTAGTTTCCACTGCTTATATAGTTCCACTGCTTATACAGTTATATATCTCATCAAAACCAGATGAAATAGCTAAAGTGTCCAAGTTAACTCAATGCCTTAGAGAGATGAAAGACTGGATGAGCTGCAATTGTCTGCTGTTAAACTCTGATAAGACAGAAATACTACTTATAGGTCCAAAAACCAGTACACAGAAACTCTCACAATTTAACTTCCATTTAGAGGGATGTACTGTTACTAGTAGCTCGACAGTGAAAGACCTGGGTGTTTATTAGACAGTAACTTGTCTTATTATATTGCCCATACTACAAAAGCAGCCTTCTTCAACCTTAGAAATATTGCCAAGCTGAGAAACATCCTGTCTGTATCTGATGCTGAGAAGCTAGTTCATGCCTTCATGACCTCTAGACTGGACTATTGTAATGCATTACTAGGTGGTTGTCCTGCATCTTTAATAAATAGGTTACAGTTAGTCCAATATGCAGCAGCCAGAGTTCTCACTAGGACAAGAGAGTATGACCATATAACCCCAATTTTATCATCTCTACACTGGCTGCCTGTTAAGTTTAGAATTGATTACAAATTGCTGCTACTTACATACAAGGTTCTTAATGGTTTGGCTCCAATGTATCTAACTAGTCTTCTAACACGTTACAGTCCTTCGCACTTTAAGAATATTTAATCCACTAAAGGTGGTAGAGCATTTTCTTATTTAGCTCCCAAACTCTGGAATAGTCTTCCTGATAGTGTTCAGAGCTCAGACACACTTTCCCAGTTCAAATGTAGATTAAAAACTCATCTATTTAGTCAGGCATACACATAATACATGCAATAATATTGTGCACTATTACATCAGACTTGCACATTTTTTATGAACAGCAGATATGTTAATCCCTCTCCACTGCTTCTCTCTTTACACCCATCCCGAGGCATCCAGACATTGTACCAGCTCCGATCATCTTCCGTGTGATGAAGATGTTGGACCTCCACTGAGATGAGGCCGACTCTGTGAGAATCCTTAGACATTTACAAATCTACCAGCTCCAGTTGGACTCTGTGATACTAAAAAGGAGATCTGAACTCCATGTGATCCTTACACCAGTACAACATTTGTTTGACTGTATATTTATACTCACACCCTCCAGTGTCACCGATATGAGGATGAGGTTCCCCTTTGAGTCTGGTTCCTCTCAAGGTTTCTTCCTTTACCAATTCAAGGGAGTTTTTCCTTGCTTCTGCTGCCGGAGTCACCTCAGACTTACTCATTGGGGATAAAAACATACACATTCTGAACTATATATAATCTTGAATTTTTTATTATATTAATTCTTTATATTATTCCTTATGTTTACATTCTGTTCTGTGTTTATGTTCTGTAAAGCTGCTTTGAGACAATGTCTATTGTAAAAAGCGCTATAGAAATAAACTTGAATTGAATAGAATTGAACATCATGTCAGTTTCAAGCTAGTGCAAGAAGTAAAACCATGGTGGAGGCAGAGGAATAAACCTCTTTGAAGATTCATGCTGTACCTTCACGGTTTAAATATCAAGTTTGGAAACACTTTAGATTTTACACACTGCTGAAAAACTGTGCTAGACATGACTACAACTGTACTGTATGTAAACAGTGTCATATACTGATTCCATATTGTAACAATACAACCAACTTGAGTGGCCACCTTGCTCGTCACCATCCAGAGATAAACACCAAACAATCTGCAGCAGCCCAGCTGACTCAGTGTCACAGACTGCAATGCACATTTTTACTGCAAAAACATTCGTCCGTATAGCGTTGTGGAAAATGCAGGTTTTCAATTAGGTATAGTACTGAATCGGCAGGTAAGTGTATCTTTCCAGTACTACTAACCAGGTACCCAGTTTAGTCCAGGTGAACAGATCAGGTCAAGTGTGTGCTCATGAGAGTGGGTGGGTAAGTTGACATGTTGCATAAGTTAAAATACGTTTTCGAGTATTGACAGAAGTTCCTTGGTTTTAGCAGTATAATTGTCTACATGGGCATCGGAACCATTATATGTAGGTGGAACAGGACCCACCCACTTTTTATTTGCTTCTGATGCCCATGCTCCAGTGTGTAGATGATCATTAAACAGGATCGTGTGCTCTAACAGGGTCACGCAGCCAGAGTGTGTGACATGGAGAACTCTCCTTCATCTCAACTCCCTCACACCTGCCCAGTACTTTAATACAAATTATATTCACCATTAAAGTAACAGTGTAAAATACTTCTGACATCTGACCTCTGACTGACAGGGATGAGGATCAGATGCTGTTGGCTGTGGGGTCTGTAGATGTGAGGAAAGTCAAGAATATTCTGATGTGTGAGGAAACTCATTGGAATCTCCTGAGTCCGGTGAGTTATTACGGCCGATCCGAGCGCCTGAAGCTGCTGCTCACGGGTGAGGAGGAGGAGTTACTGTGGATACAGGAAGTCAAATAAAACTACATTCTGTATGGAAGAGATTAGCATTTTGTGGGCTTTTTCAGCTATTCCTGAGATGATTGACAGTCGAACCTGTAAGCCCCAGACTCCTCTGATCCTTGCCGTGTCCCGGGAAAATTTACACTGTGTGGAGTTTCTTCTGGAGAAAGGGCCGGATCCCGGAATTCCAACCATAACCAATGAGATGCCTCTGTATGAAGGTGATCACTTTAATCACTGGATTTAACAGTCAGTGTTTATATTCACAGCATTCAGACTTGATATCAGGGGGAAAAGATCTTGCATATGTTTATAAATATTTAATAATCCAGTACAGTAAACACTGTGATAGTAATAGTTGTAGTATTTATATGTTGTAAAGCCAAAAGGAATTATAATGAAAATCTAATACTTAATACTCCGTCCAGGGTGTATCCTGCCTTGATGCCCGATGACGCCTGAGCACAGGCTCCCCGTGACCCGAGAAATTCGGATAAAGCGGTAGAAAATGAATGAATGAATGAATGAATGAATGAATGAATGAATGAATGAATCTAATACTTAATCAAAAACAAACAAACAAACAATTAAACCACATGCTAAAGAAACATGGGAACAACAGGTATAACACAACAAACACAAACAAACAAATAAGCAAACACAAACAAACACAAACAAGCAAACAAACACAAGTAAACAAACAAACAAACAAACCCAAACATGACAAATCAAACTGTAAAGCTCAGATTTACTTTCAAAATCTTTTCACAAATGTAATGATTTTTTTTCTGCTTTGTCATCATTATATCTTCTGTATCTCCACAAACAGTTCTGTGAGATGATCTCAGCTCAGTCGGTGTGGCACTGCACTGAACCCCTCATTAACCTGCTCTTGGATTACGTCTCTCGAGTCAAACTCTGTTCCATACTTCAGAAACTCCTGGACACTGATGATTCCTGAACACATCAGAGACAAATCAGGTCCATTCTGTACATCCAGGTGAACAGCTCGGTGTGGAGAAACATCTCCTGGAAAAAAACAAATATTACTGGGTTCAAAAGTTTGGACCCCCTTTAGGTGCAGGCCGTTTACTCATTTAACACATTCAGAACCTTCATGATAAGTCAGAATTGTTGTGTTGTTTTGTGTAGTTTTGTATGGTGTTGTGTGATGTTTAGTGTAGTATTGTGTTGTTTTGTGTAGTTTTGTATGGTGTTGTGTGATGTTTAGTGTAGTATTGTGTTGTTTTGTGTAGTTTTGTATGGTGTTGTGTGATGTTTAGTGTAGTATTGTGTTGTTTTGTGTAGTTTTGTATGGTGTTGTGTAATTAATTATCGGCCTTTGTCTCCTTTCTGATAGATTCTTGGTTTGTTCCCTTTCATGTTTTTCTTCTCTTCTGATCCTGAACCAATAAATTATTTTGAATAAATTGTTAATAATTCATAATATTTTAGTTATTTATTACAGCTGTAGGTTTTAGGTCCGACCTTAACACTGAAAAAAGACATTAGGACCAAGTTTTTAATTCCACCTCAGTTCCTGAGAAGCTTGGTATGTTCGTCTTCACCAGTAATCTGTTTCTCCTCTCTGTCTATCATAGTGTACAGAAACAATTACAGGAACAGGTACAAGAAAAGGTACAAGTACAGCATTAATCAGACATTGGAGACTCCTTTAATTCCATTAGCATATAACCTGTAAGAGCTGCTGCTTTAGAAAACTAATCAACACCTTCTTACCAATCAGAGCACACGATTCAGCAGTACTGTGGTGTCCTGTGTATTAATACAAAAGTCGTAACGTGTGTGTGTGTGTGTGTGTGAGAATGAGAGAGAGAGAGAGAGAGAGAGAGAGAGAGAGAGAGAGAGAGAGAGAGAGAGAGAGAGAGAGAGAATTTTAGCCAGATGATGGAGCTCAAGTTATAATATATAAATAAATCTGATATAGAGACACGCTCACATATTAGGGGTGTGTATGTGCATGTGTGTGTTTGCATGTGCGTTTGTGTGTGTGTGAGTGTGTGTGTGTGTGTGTGTGTGTGTGTGTGTGTGTGTGTGCTTGTGTGGGTTTCTGTTTTTAGTTAATTTCTACAGATTTGTTGTCTTCATTTGTTTTCCTGCTTTTAATATAATAATCCATTCTTTGCTATTTGTATCAAAAAACTTATTTAACCTTAAAATATAAAATATCCTGTATTTTAATTAAACCGGAAATCTTTTATTTTTTAAATTCCAAGAGCTAAAAGAGCAAGACTGCGTCTCAATCCGCTCTCCAGTTCACTGGTCAGGGCCCTGATCAGGGCGTCGGCCAGTTTACGTCGTGTCTCAGTTGGTCACAAAAAGACTTTTTTATCATGAACTTTATTTGAGGTTGTTCTGAAGTGTGGAACGAGTTTAAAAAGTCCACTAGCGAGCCTACGATCCTGCTCGAAGTCGCATGAGAGAAAGGTGTGTGATGAAGTGAAGACATTTCTAAGAGGTATAGGAAACTAAAAGCTTTAATATATTTGGGTTTGTACACTGACTGATGAGGACTTGGAGTGATCAGTATCTCAGTGTGTGGTGAGTCCGAGTCCTTACCAGAGCCACAACTCCTCTACACTACACACTCGTTCACTACCTAGGGAGCCAGAGAGTGGCCTGAGACACAGCCTGAATCTTGGAAACATTTCAAGACATTAAGTAGAAAACAGGGTTCTTCAGGTAGCTTCATGTTAAAGCCCCACCAGCTAATTGTGGCTCTTCAAATTCCTGTCAGTTTGTGTGTGTGTGTGTGTGTGTGTGTGTGTGTGTGTGTGTGTGTGTGTGTGTGTGTGTGTGTGTGTGTGTTTTTATGCAATCAGAGTGCAGACCAGAGTTTGTGTTGTTTATGTCTATCTGAGCACTTTGTTTATTCCCAGCAGTATTACTGTATGTCTACCACTATAAGGGAACCACCAACACACACACACACACACACACACACACACACACACACACACACAAACACATACACTCGCTAACTCACACATGCCTCACTGTCCAACATGTAAGCCAAGTAAAGAGGTCACAGGTTTGTTTACAGCATTTTGCAAACAGATTGATTTTGCAATAGCTCTTAAATGTATAATCAAGCTCCCCACACAGATCAGTCAGCAGAGACGCTTCCCAAAGAGCACAACTTCTACAAAAACTTTGTCCAGTATCCTGGTTTGTTTTCACTCGGGTAGGTCACAAACTCTATCATCAACCAGATTAGCATGAAGAACAGCAAATGCTAAATTCTCTTCAATTTCTATAAAACTTCTATATTTTCTTCTAGATGCTTCTATAATTTCTATGTTTAAGTAAGTTCCTCTAAACACCTGATCTGGCTAATTTATGGAGTTGTACGAGGTCCAGACTTTGTTCATCATAGCTTGTATTATATTTTTAACAGCTTCAATACAGATGAGAGCAAAAGTTTTCCTCCATAAAACATCTAAGACATTAAAAATGAATTTAAATGAATTCTCCTTAACATGAAGAAAAGTTTGGAGGATCTAAGAGCTGTCCAGAGGAGAAGATAAAGGCTGGAGGTCTCACTGTATTATTTAACCTTGGGTCATGTTCAACCTACTCAGAGACAGCAGATACCAATGAACCTGTACTTCCTCAGTTATACAATTAAAATTAAAGCGGTGTTATATAAAATGATGGAAAGTTCTAAAAGGCGAATCTTACTGATATTCAGAAGCACTATAATCCATCTCCAGCACTCCCTTTATTGAGCCAGGTTGAGTAAAGTCTCCTATGAGAAATGTTTTTTTTTGTAAAACTATTTTATTCATTGTCTATTATAATTTTTTTTATTATTAATTGTTGGATTAATATTTTTTTTACTGTTTATCTTCATTGTATTTTTTAAATCTTTGAAATACAAATCAAACTCAAACTCAAATGAATTTGACTCAAATTAAACAGGGACATATAAATAAATACAACGTTTTAAAATATTTTTACAAGTTCATTCGTTTAGCACTGGAGCACAAACTTTTGCAATCTAAACGAATTCATGTGGCACATTTTTCAGGATCTCATCTCTTCGCGTAGACCATGGCGGCTGCACAGGTGTCGGTCCCAAGCCTGACGACTTCCTCTGTGGACATGGAGGACTACAGCCTTTATGCTAACATGTCTGAGGAGCAGCTCCTTCAGCTAGCTATTGAACAAAGTCTCGCTGATGCTAATACTCAACAATTCTGCTCTCGGGCCCCAAGACAGATAGCTCATTTTTCACATATCTCACAGTCTCTGAACATACAACCTCCTGCGAACCCACCTGCGAACCCACCTGCGAACTCACCCGCTAACCCACCTGCTAACCCACCTGCTAACCCACCACTCAATCTGTCAACAAGGTTAATCTTCACAAAACACTGTTAGCGCTTTGTCACTAAATAAGAATGCAGTGCAGCATACTGTATGAAATGATAACAGTAAAACCAGGTAGATAATGTCTATTAAAGTTTCTATTAAAGAGTTAAATTCTTCCAATTCCAATTTTACTTATTTACCCACAGTAACGCTTCAATTTCTTCCAAATCCCAAATGGCTTCCTGCTCACAACACATGCTTACGGTAATGTGTAATACCTACCTAGTGCATTACTTTGCACAATTGAACATCAATTCAGATACAGACGCTTAAAATGAGCAACGCTGAAAAAGTTATTGAAACTTTCCTCTATTTACATGAATGAATAAAGAATTGGCACCATTGTCTTGCCTTTAATGGTTTTCACTGTATTAGGCAGCAGCAGGTTATTTTATATCAATTACCATTAAATAATATTGTCCACCACTAGTCAATAACCTCTAGAGTGACTAATGCCAAAAAATCAGCATATATATATATACTCAATATACAGAGCTACAAAAAGTGTTTGTAAATCATCCTTTCAGTAAGAACCAATCTTCAAGAATCACCCGGGATGATCAACACCATTACTTCAGAAAGGACAATGAGGAAGTGGTTGCTTGGAAAAGACAAAATGGATTTCTCAGGGTTACTGTCGAACCATTCAAGTGAGTATCTTTGAAAGTATTGATAAGACCCAAATGATCAGAAATGTGGCTAAAATTACTGTGTTGATTGATGCATTTTATTTACAGGGATTTAGACCCTTTTCTCACAGCAATTTGGAAAGGAGATGCTAAGGCGCTAAGTGCTCTAATACAGACCAAGTCCAGAAACATTTTGGAAGCAAATCAGGAGGGTTGGCTTCCCCTGCATGAGTCTGCCTACTATGGCTATATTGATTGTCTAAAGATTTTGCTAAGTGGTAAGTAGTCATTAAATAAATCAGATAAATATAGATTAGTCCTGTATTTTCTGTGTAGAAGCCCATTTATCATGGTATTTCATTGTGTGATGCATTTAGCCGAACCAGGGACAATTAACAGAAGAACCCTAAAGAACCAAACGCCGCTTCTTCTGGCCGTGACTCGCCAACATTTAGCTTGTGTCAGTTATCTCTTGGAGAAAGGTGCTGATGTCAACCTGGCAAACATCCAATGGGAGACTCCACTGTACAAAGGCAAATACTTTTTAATATAAATCAATGTATGCTAGCAATAAATCGGGGGTGGCATTGTCTGAAACAGGATGGTACTAACACCATTGTTATTTCTGATAGTTCTTATAAATCATTGTTACATCAGATGCTAAAGCTTTGGTGCACTGCTGTTAGGCCAATAAAAATCTATATATATAACACTGTATTTTTACAGCTTGTGAAAAGGGAACCGAAGAAGCTGTTGCTCTTCTGATAAGACACGGAGCATCAACCAACAAGGCAACTGAGCAAGGCTCAACACCATTGCATGAAGCAGTAGCAAGCAAAAAGGTGGAGATATGCAAGATGCTACTGCAAGCAAAGGCAAATCTGATGGCTAAAAACATTTATGGCATAGATCCTCTATTCACAGCAGCTCAGTGTGGTGTTTCTGAAGTTCTTAGCTTCCTGATCATGAAAGGTATGCAACAAACAAGACAAGGTCATTTAAAAAGTGATTTGTTACAAGTGAAAGTATGTGGCAACATTTCATGTTGCTCTTGCTAGTTTGTTAGTATTTCTGTTAATTTACCTTTAGGTGCAGACGTCAACACTCAGGCTAACGATGGTGCCTCGGCCTTGTATGAAGCCTCTAAAAATGGTCACACAAAAGTTGTGGAAATACTCTTATCCAATAGGGCTGATGCTAACAAAGCTAACAAAGCTGGACTACTTCCTATTCATGTTGCTGCTAAAAATGGACATGATGGGTTAGTGAAACAAGGTTCATGATTTTATAAACTGATACAGAATTAATTTGATCAAGCAAAAGCTTAACTGCATTATTTCTTTTCCATATCAGAATTGTTGCCATGCTAATACCAAGAACTAGCAAGGCCAAAATGAAACACTGTGGCATAAGTCCTCTTCATATGGCTGCAGAACGCAACAGAGACAATATTCTTGAGATGTTAATAGAGGCCGGTTTTGATGTCAACTTCATGCTGTCGGAGAATTGGTCCAAAATGTATGAGGATCGTCGAAGCACCGCACTCTACTGCGCTATTTGCAACAGTAATGTTGATGCAACCACAATGCTCCTGGAGGCTGGTGCCAACCCAAACCTGGACACTTTCAATCCTCTTCTTGTTGCTGTGAGGAAGGGCCGCATAGAAATTGTCAAGCTTCTGGTCGACTATGGTGCACATATCAACTCCATCCTTCGAACTCATCCTACTGACTTCCCAGCTGCTCTGATTTTTTGCCTGAAACACTTACCAATGTTTAAGTACCTCATGGATAATGGGTGCGATGCCCTATCGTGTTTTAAGTGTGACTATGGCAGCAATACTCACCCACCCATTAAATCCAACAGTGATGGAAGGGACAGGCAATATTACATCAGTGATGAAACTCCAAACAGCAGCATACAGGTAAATCTCTAGATGAAATGTTGGGGAGTCCCAAGGGTCCATCCTTGGTATTTTATATCTGTATCTTTTACCTGAGTGTAGGATACATTTAAGACTATATTTAATGTACAGTCGTGGTCCTCAGTGTCTATTAATCTATGTTACATTCATGTTCCCAGGTAATACATAAAAAAAATAAAAAATAAAGGTTTAAAGGATGTACCCAAAGTGTTTTAGCAGTTTACATTTCCCTATTTGTCCATCAAAACATTTTCCAAAGTAAGTCAGCATGTGTATTACATGAACTTCAGGGTTATGTCACTGGGAACTTAATGCTTACTGACCCCCCCATGAAAGTTACAAAAAAAACACCCATAACCTGGTCAGGCTCAGCCTTGTGGGCTCACTAATAGCATGAAGGGTGGCGATCTGATGCAATGCCAGCCAGATAACAGGTATGTGATGGACGGTCTTAAGCCCTATTCAGACGGGATTAGTTTTACGTGTTGATGTGGGGGTAAAGTAGTTATTACTAGAGCTTCTTGGTGATTTTAGTCCTGTCCGAATGTGCCATCTCTGTAATCATTACGGACAATGTCAGTAAAGATTACGACGACTTTTACCTTCTGTAAAAAGGTCCGGAAAAATTACCTCAGGTAATACTAATCCCGTCCGAATAGACCCGCTGTAAATATGTACGGTAAAATTCCGTCATTTCCTGTTTAAAAGTAGTTTTTGGCGCGTTTTACAAGCATGGAGGCGCTTGAAACAGGAAGCAACGTCATATGCATATGATGAAAAGGAGGTTACTGTGGTGCGTAAAGCGAGTTACCCCTCCCACTTCTGCTAGTTTTACTGAGATGTCTTGTCCTGTGCGAATTGGCCAATTAATATTACAGACGTCCTGAGGTAAAATTGCGTTACTCCACGTCCCCACGTGAAACTAATCCCTTCCGAATAGTGCTTTAGGCTGACAAGGATTTTGCAATGACAATTTACTTCCCCAGTTCAAAGATACAAAAATATGTGCCAAGGCTGTATGTACCCTTGAGGTACCTTAGTGTCCAGCAATTGTACAAATTTTGTATGAACTTGCTTGTTCATTGCTTTATTATTAAAAAAAAAAACATAATGACTCCAACAGTTCTGCGAGGTGATCTCCAAGCCATCATTCACCAGTTGGGCTGGACCCATCATAGACATACTGCTAGACTATGTGGGTCACGTGAAGCTCTGTTCCAGACTTATTGAACACCTGGACAGTTATAGTGACTGGGCTCAAATCAAAGAGAAAGCAAGTATGTAAAATTCCAGTTAATTTGCAAACAATTTTCATTATAATTAGTGTGTGGTACAGAATCTGAAGTACTCATTAATCATTAATAAGTTCTTTATCCTGGTCAGGATGGTGATGGATCAAGACTTTATTCTAGTTATTCCTGGGAATACTTCTTGGTTTTTTTTTTTTTTGTTATCAGTCCATCACAGGGCACCACACACTCATACTCGTGGCTAATTACATGTTTCTGGGATGTGTGAGTAAAACAGAGAAACTGGAGGAAACATGATACAGGGAGAACATCCACATAACTCCACATACTGTAGAGAGCAAATTAAGCTCAGGATTAAATCAGGTGACCTGGAGCTGAAAATCTACCAGCTGCACCATCAATTCTTCCTGTGGTATCCTCTCACTTTGGAAAAACTTGTCATTCGGTGGATTCGTGACTCTACACTGGCTCCGAGTTTGAACATATGTGTCCATGGTGCCCTGTGGTGGACTTTCCAGTGTTAGTGTTACATTCCCACCTTACACCCAGTGTTCCCTGGATAGGTTCTGAATCCACCCTTACCCTGACCAGATAAAGTGCTTGAAGATAAGTAATGAATACTTACCCAGAACTTATTTAGGTACCTGTGTTTTATATCATACATGTACCTGCTAAATACTTGCCATTGTTTGTGATTAATGGACTGTGAAGCATTTTAACTCTTATCTGTCCAGTGCTTCCTCGCTCCCTGATGCATCTCTGCAGGATAAGTATTCGTCAGCAGCTGGGAATCCAGAGACTAAGACAGATGAACAGACTTCCTCTGCCTGGGAGGCTTATCAGGTTTTTACGCCATGAGAGCGAATTCTTTTCTGATATTGTGTAAAATGTTGGACTATAAATGTGAAAAATGTCTCGGTATTTTTCAGATGCTTCTATTCTTTTTGAATAATTGAAGCCACGGGTTTGCAAAAGATAATATAAAGAAATATCCTGAAAGCTTCTCAAAGCTATTAAAGATGTGTAAATTCAGCTTTCTAATGTTATGACACAGTCGTTTTATTATGTGTTTAGCCAAGCCAGCTGTTTTGTTTCATGTCACATAAAATATTTTAAAATCTTTTTACACTTTATTTTATTCAATTTTGTTTCTGATTCTGATTGGTAGATTATAGATTAAAATACAAAGTTAATTAGTTTATTATGGGATGCCTAGTCATAGTCATTAAATGAACCCAATTCCATATGATATTTTATTACATTTATAGTATAATTAATCTAATGTAGTATAATAATAATTATTATTAGAACAGGCATACATATGAAAGCTGAAGACTGTGTTATAAAATAGAATCGATGTTATAAAATACACAAGGTTGTACTTTATATTCTGTGGAATAATGTACAGAAAGTGGATATGTGTATAATATTCTATATGATGTATGATTAAATGTTTGTGCGACAACTTTCTGGTTGATTGAATAAAATAAATTACTTGTCTCTTGTGTCAATCATTAAAATCTATGCTAATCTAATGCTGTCTATTTAAAGGGTATTTTAAATATAAGGTCTTGCTAAATATTTAATTTTATACTATTGGTATATATTGTTAATGAATAATTTAGTTAGCATATGTGTAAAATAATCAGTTGTATTCTCTGAAAAATAAATCACTAAAAATAGCTGCTATTTCACCTTTTTTTTAATTATTAAAAAATATCTGGATCTAGGAATATGCATGATTATTCAAATCCAGGAACAATTAGGATTATCCTGCTGTCATTACTAAAAGTCTCACATCACTAGCTATAGTCAATAGTCGTTAGGTAATAAATGACCTAATAAATGAGCATTAGCATTAGTTTCAGAATTCAGTATTACACTCTCAATTTTTGTTTTCATATTTAATGCGTTAAAATACAACATTACCTTAGCAACTGTTATCTTCTCATCACTAGCATTATCTAGCTATTGTAGCATTTAGGTTTAATGGCTGTTACCATACGGCTGTGACGTGACTGGTTGAAATCTCCGAAAGGTTATATTTGGTGACATCACAAACTGATCGCCCCACCCCCAAAATCAGTTTCATAACAAAGTACTTACAACCATTATTTTATTGCATTTTTAAGTTTTTAATATAAAAAAGAGGATGACAAACCTATAAACTCGTCTGTCCTGAAGCTTAAAGATAAAAGCAGCCTTAAGTCTGACACTGACACCGGAAACTTCTTCCATAAATATCACATCATGTGGAGAAAACATGCAACTAAGCGGTTTAGTTTTCACAGTTATACAACAGTCATGTTGTGTATCAGCTGTTCGTTTAACATCAAATTATATTTAAACTGTTGCATAAGACACGTGTTGAAATAAACCCTCAGAAACAGCTGAGGATTATAAAACACATCTTACATCACATCACATATTAGAGAAACATCTGTCAGGGATCTGTTACACTGCTCCCAGCATGACCTAGGAGAAATCAGAGCTTGTGTGTGTGTGTGTGTGTGTGTGTGTGTGTGTGTGTGTGTGTGTGTGTGTGTGTGTGTGTGTGTGTGTGTGTGTGTGTGTGTGTGTGTGAGATCTGTCAAGGTCCAAAAGGCCGTGACTTACATGTTTTATCATTAGTCAAGGTGGAATTTAATACACAGATAAAGATTGAAGATTTACATTACATTTACAGCGTTTAGCAGATGCTCTCATCCAGAGCAACCTACATTTGATCTTATTTCATACAACTAAGCAGTTGAGGGCTAAGGGCCTTGCTCAGCCTGGTGGACCAAGGATTTGGAGTGGTGGACTACATCTTTATGTAGAGCAACAATTCTTTTTTTCAGATCTCAGAAAGTGAGAGCGATAAAACCAAATTTAACACAACTGCACCCCATTCAAACCTGAGACCTTGTAACTGAGTCACATGATGCCGGGGAGAAAAAAATGGGTAAAACACTCACAAATTTACATTTTAGCAAGTGTTATAAATATTTACAAAAATGTGAGAGGTGTATTCACTTCTGTGAGATACTGTATGTTATGTTGGGAACCTGAACCCACAACCACAGTTTGCATCCACAAGGAGTATTAGGAACTGAAGGCTCTGTTTGACATTGTCCCTTTCAGAAACCCAAGCAATGGAGGAATACATCAGGAAGGCATGTGTGATGGGCTTCATCTACCCCTCCACCTCACCCATGACAGCAGGAAATTTCTTTGTAGAAAAGAAAGACAGAGAATTAAGACCGTGCATAGACTACAGGGAACGCATTGCTATCACAGTCAGGTATCCGTACTTACTAACCCTGGTCCCGCCTGCCCTAGAACAACTCAAAAAGGCCCACTTTTTTTTACAAGCTTGACCTTTAAAGTGCATACAACCTTTTCAGAATCCAGTAGGGGGATGAATGGAAAACTGCCTTCCACACCATTAGGGGACACTATGAGTACCTTGTAATGCTATATGGCCTGACTAACATGGCAGCAGTGTTTCAATCATTTGTCAATAAAATCCTTCAAAAGTTTAATTGAATTTCATTGTTTACATTCATAACACACTGATCTGCTCTACCATGTATGACACCCATGTCACTTATTCCACACTGTTCTAACCTGTCTGTTAAGGCAGAGAAATGTTCCACAGGACACCATCATCAGTCCCTAGGGGGTGAAAATAGACAGTAAGAAGGTGAATGCAATCACAGATTGGCCCACACCATTGAACATTACAAAATTTCAGATATTCCTGGACCTCGCCAACTTTTACAGGCGGTTCATCTGGAACTACAGTTCTGTTTGTTTTGTTGGGAAAACCAAAAAAAACTTTGCTGGTCTGAAGCAACCGAGAAAGCTTTCACCCAGTTAAAACAGACATTTAATACAGCACCAATACTACACCATTCAGACCCGGACAAACCTTTTATAGTTGAAGTAGATGCCTACAGTTGTGTCATCATTGGGGTGCTTTCTCAACAACATGGAGACCCAGGCAAGCTGTGCCCATGTGTCTTTTTGTCTTAAAAATGATCTCAGTGGAAGGTAACTTTGACATCAGTAACAGAGAACTATTATCCATAACAGAGGCCTTGGAACCCTCCCAATCCAAGTCATTATCTGACCAAAAAAACCTTGAATATATCAGAAATGCCAAAAGACTAAATCTCAGACCTGTTCATTGCATGCTTCAACTTTACTGTAACTTTTAATCTAGGGTCAGAGAATAGCAAAGCCGATGTTCTTTCCTGCCACCATGTCCCCATAAACAAACCCAAATATGTTGATGAACATATTCTTCCTCCAGGTGCTACGGTATATTAACCTACTCCTACTGCAACTGCCATCCCACTATCACATCTTACCGTCCTTTGTCCTATGTTTCTAATATCACAGATACCAGTCTGCCATCATCACTAGAAATTGATGGCACCAAAGGACGGGAGGAAGAGTCATCTCCAGTATCTTGTGAACCGGGAAGGGTATGATATAGAGGAGATGTTTTTGGTTAATGGGACTGAGTTCCTTTTCATAGAAACAATTTCATAGAAACCACCATCTCCGACCTGCACCAAGACCTAGGGGGGAGACCATGAAGAAGAGAAGTGTGGGTTATGTAACATATCTACACACAGTTCCCCTCCCCAGACACCAGAGGGAGTCCTTGCCCACATATTGAGCCACTTCAAGGTCAAGGGTTACTTCCTGGTTTTAGACTATTTAAACCGTGCTCATGCCAACTTAGTTGTGAAGTATTGTGTTTTCTTTGCATAGCAAACTGTTTGTGTTTTGCTATAGTGTTTACTGACCTGTTTTGTTTCTTTTCTTTTATTATTTGTCTTCGTGTTCTTTGGATTTCTTTTGCCTCGTGGATTGCTTTTGTGTGTTTAATGACCTCTGACTGTTTCTTGACATTGCCTTTGGACTTGTTTGCCTTGGATTTGCATTAATAAACACTGCACATGGATTCGACCTCTGTTTCTGACCCAGCATTAGTTAAAGGCTATTAATAACTTAATAAACAGAGAATTTATTGAAATATCTTCTAGCATGACCTGAATATTTATCAGATTAAATTTGTAATTAATGTTAAGTAATGTTTGAATATGTTTAATTTTTGTGTAACTAAATTGTAATATGCAAAAAAGATATTAAAAGAAATTCAACAGAATGTAAATTAAAAATGTAGTTCACTGTAGAAAAAAAAAGGAAAAATCTATTGCAAAGATGGAGACTTTTTTTTTTTCATTTGATCACATTTTTTTTATTTTATACTTTTACAAATATTAGCTTTGTTCTGCATTGAAGGTCTCATTTTATGGGCCACTACATTAAATGCCAGTGGTGTTTGTGATTATTCATCTTTGTGTATAAATCTTTAGAATAAATTCACTAAAATTATCATTCAAGATGAACTTGTGGATGTTATTAGAAAAGAAAGTGGCATTAAGTGAAAGTGTAGTAAATCTAAAGCACATGATATTGTCAAATTACGAAAAAGACAGAAAGGGGATGCAAACTTTTGCAACTATATGTGCATATGTAAAACCTATCTATCTCTATGGGTGTCTTTTTAAAATAAAAAATAAAAACACCTTAAAACCGACATTTTCTCCTGGTCATATTGCTGTCTGTAATTCTTCCTCAGGACGCACGGTTCCTGCGGTTCCTCTTCATGCTCTGCTCCAGATACAGTATCTGCAGGGGGAATCTGAGCCCAGAGGCTGGTATGCAGTGTCCCTGAAATCATGTGCACACTTTAGAAATGTCCTATAAACAGAGCGAGGACGCAGGGACACAGACCACTGTAGCAGCCAAAGTCTTCAGTTACTTTTACTAAAAGTAATAAAATCCTGACGGAAATTTGAATTTTCAGACGAACAGAATCGTCCTCGTAAGTGTTTCTGTGCTTTATTTCTCTTGGTGTGTGGCACTGACTGCTTTAATATTAAAAGTCATTCATTGAATCCGGTTATGAACGCAGATGAGTGTCACTGCAGTTTAAAGAATTGTTTATTTACACAAAATCAAGACTTTTATTTTATAAATATGTCTGAATATACAGTAATTATAAAATAAACATTCAGACATTTATAAAATAAAAGTCATGATTTTGTAAATATGTCTGAATATTCAGTGTGTGCTTCGCAGCAAGCTGTTGTGTGATATTTTAAAAGAGAGCAGAGTTTCTATTTATAAACTTGAAGAGAAGTGAACTAATTTTATCCAAATATTGGGTCAGACACAACACATGACTTTACAAAAACACAACAAGACAGTGTTAGAGTGGTAATGAACACACACACACACACACACACACACACACACACACACACACACACACACACACAAAACCTCCATAAGTTGGCTCATTAAAAACATGTTAAACTATGTTTTCATTTGTTTTAGCCTGTAGTTTGTTTATTGGTCTTAATGAGCACTTAATGGGGTGCTCGTAGGTACTCAGGGGTAATCAAGGGCAACCAGGGGTACTCAAAGGTACTCATGGGTACTCTGGATTACTCAGGGGTACTTGGGGTATTTAGAGGTAGTCAAGAGTATTCGGGGTACTCAGGGTATTCAGGGTATATTGGGTACTCGGGGTACTCCGGGTACCCATGGTATTCAGGGGTATTTATGGTAGTCATGGTATTCAGGGGTACTCAGTGGATTCAGGGGTAGTCAACGGTATTCCAGGGTACTCATGGGATATAAGGGGTTTTGGTTGTATGGTTTTGAAAACTTAACACAATGTACAACACAATCACGTTACATAACAGTGTTTCTGAGTGAATTTTATGAAAAACAACCAGACGACTATCTGAGCTGGGTGCTAGGGTGTTGTTAGTGTGGTTGTTATGATATTTCAGGTAGTTGTGAATTGTTTGGTGGTTGCTGTCATTCTAGCAACTCGATCCTATTATGTGGTCTACATCTATGAACTTTGACCTGTGAATTCTTTGAGCCTTTTACTTGTGCCACAAGTAAAAAGAAGACAGAGCTGTGGGGGGTTTAGTCAGAAAACAAGTGAAGGAGCTGTGGGGGGTTTAGTCATTAAAACAGTAAAAGTGCTGTGGGGGTTTAGTCAGAAAACAAGTGAAGGAGCTGTGGGGGTTTTAGTCAGTAAAACAGTAAAGGAGCTGTGGGGGTTTGGACAGTAAAACAGTAAAGGACCTGTGGGGGTTTAGTAAGTAAAACAGTAAAGGAGCTGTGGGGGGGTTAGTCCGTAAAACAGTAAAGGAGCTGTGGGGGGTTTAGTCCGTAAAACAGTAAAGGAGCTGTGGGGGGTTTAGTCCGTAAAACAGTAAAGGAGCTGTGGGGGGGTTTAGTCAGTAAAACAGTTAAGGTGCTGTGGGGCGTTCAGTCAGTAAAACAGTTAAGGTGCTATGGGGGTTTAGTCCGTAAAACAGTAAAGGTGTTGTGGGGGGTTTAGTCAGTAAAACAGTTAAGGTGCTGTGGGGGGTTTAGTCAGTAAAACAGTCAAGGCGCTGTGGGGGGGTTTAGTCAGTAAAACAGTTAAGGTGCTGTGGGGGGTTTAGTCAGTAAAACAGTTAAGGTGCTGTGGAGGGTTTAGTCAGTAAACAGTTAAGGTGCTGTGGGGGGTTTAGTCAGTAAAACAGTTAAGGTGCTGTGGGGGGTTTAGTCAGTAAAACAGTTAAGGTGCTGTGGGGGGTTTAGTCAGTAAAACAGTTAAGGTGCTGTGGAGGGTTTAGTCAGTAAAACAGTTAAGGTGCTGTGGGGGGTTTAGTCAGTAAAACAGTTAAGGTGCTGTGGGGGGTTTAGTCAGTAAAACAGTTAAGGTGCTGTGGGGGGTTTAGTCAGTAAAACAGTTAAGGTGCTGTGGGGGGTTTAGTCAGTAAAACAGTTAAGGTGCTGTGGGGGGTTTAGTCAGTAAAACAGTTAAGGTGCTGTGGGGGGTTTAGTCAGTAAAACAGTGATGGAGCTGCTTATCACCAAAGCTTTTCTTTCTGGGAGGAAAAAGGAGGTTTTTGATGTAAAGTCTGTTTTTTTTTTACTTTCTGCTGACAGGATTGTATCTGTGGCATGTTGTCATGACGACTCTCTTTTTCTTGTGAACATTATTCAGGAGCTCGGTTTCCATATGGCGGCTACAGGGGGGCCTATACTAGGGGCCACCAATCCCACGGTGAACTACGATGACTTCTATGTCTACGGCTACATGTCTGATGATGAACTGATGCAGATGGCCATCGAGCGCAGTCTCACTGAGACCCACAACAACTCCACAACATCTTCAGCTGAAAACGCCAGAAGCCCCATACCTCAGCGCAGGACAGAGATTCCCCAGCCGAGTCGGCACCAGACGCTGCAACTTGCTCTGACTCCGCCCCCTTGTCCTGCAAACCCACCCAGGTACACGGCAGAGGAAAAAAACACACACACACACAAACACTCACCACAGCACAAAACACCACTGACCCCTCTGCAGACTATTGTGCAGATCTTGTGCAGAGTCAAACCACTTTTGGATTTTGAGGTTGTTATTTATTTCCTACAACAGTACATTGAGACATAACAAGCAAATTATTTGGACATGTTTTAGTTTAATTTGTGACTAAATCAGAATTTTTCAGGTTTATAATTTAGACACATTTCAGACCGTCTGCACTAAGAAAACACTCCAGTGTTGGAATAAATGATTATTTTTTAAAAGATTGTCAGTCATCAGCTTATCAACAACAATTCACAAATAAATTCAGCACTTCCAAACAGGTAGTGAGGATTTGCTCAGGAACAGTGTGACAATAAATGACTAAAGAACCGCAAATAAAGAGACTCTGAGACGTTTTGCCTAAATCTCCTCTAGGTGGCACCATAATTCCCACCTTTGTAAAACTGCTCCTGATTTCTGAACTGATCAGAGAGTTTGAATCTTTTTGAGGTTTTTTTTTTTTTTCATTTCTTGTCCAACGAATTTTGTCCAATCATGAAATCATGGATCCCAGTTTTGTAACAGCAACCAACCAAAACCTGAATCTTAACATTTTCTGATCTATGAAAAGTTTCATATATGATATGCAAATGAACCTGATTGACAAGTGAAGGTGGATCTCAGCAGCTCTTTCACAGTAAGAACTGATATAAAGCAAAAAACAGAAAGTGATGCAACATCTCAGCAACAGCTTGATGATTTGGCTTCAAATTGAGTTTATCTGCTTGGGAACGAGTGCTGATGTCCCACTCGTCATTAATGCCTAGAGGTAAAAGTGTTTGAACCCCTTTATGTTTGATTTAATGAATTATTTTAAAAAGCTACAAAAGTGTTCATCGTGCTGAGAAGCTGCGTGCTGTGTCAGTGTCAGTGTTGATTAAACACCGCTCAGATTAACACTAAAACCCTGGCAGGCGTAGTGACATTACTGTCATACAGCTTACAGTCACTTGATCTAGCTAAATATCCACACCTGTCCCTGTACATCCTGCATAACACAGCACTAAAATTACACCAGTATAAGGTCCACACCAGGAGGAAGTCCAGCTGAAACCCTACCAAAGCTCACTTTCCACCCAGAGATAAACAGAAGCTCAGCTTTGGGCTCCGTGTCTCTGCTTTGTGTTTAACACGGAGATCGAGTTCCACTGAACAACTGAACAGTCACAGATTATTCATTAATTTATGTTTTAATGTTGTCTTCGTCATGTAGTTAATTTCAGCGGTTTACTACAAGTCTCACTCTGGGGTTTTAGTTAAAATTAATTAATTAGTTAATTAATTATAATACTCTAAGAGTAACACACTGTGTATTGTGCAGTTACAGGAAAATAATCAGAAAGAAATACAATGTTCTAGTGACCTGTTGCACCTAAAATCTTTAATTGGCTCAGTTTAAGTTTGTAAAGTTAAAGTTATGTATTTTTTTAGTTGAACTTAAATTAAAGAGCCCATAATGTTGACTGAAATTGCAATAAAATATTGAGTCAACTTAATGATCTATTTTGACCAAATAAGGGTCCACTATATTTAAAATTGGATAAGCTGTTTTTGTTCAAGCAACAAAGTACAAATTTCTCTGTATGTACTAGAAAACATCTAATAAATTTCATACAATGCAAAATGTATGGTGAATAATGAAATAATTTTTAATAAGATCTAAGAGCACAGTGTAGAACTGCACAAAAATACTGCAGACATCAGAACTGTGCAAACTAGAATGCAAGACATACAATGTGCAATATGTCACAAAAGCTTGAGTGCAATCAGGAAATTCTGTGTGTTTATTTCTCTATACATTTATTTTACAGCACCATGATTTGAACTGGCGTTTCTGTTTACAAAAAGAAACATTACATAAGTCATTCATGCACTTTTGTACAAGACTAGACAATTCTGTCAACTGCAAACTGGTTTGAGCTGCAAAAAAGTGCATGAGAACTCTGATACACAGCTTGACTTGTAAATCAAATGCTCTTATTTTAGATTAAAAAAAATGGTTCCTCACTTTACCATCTAAAAGACATTATGTTCAACCATTTTACCAAAAAATTAAGTCTGTCTGAGGAATCTTGTGCAAAAGTTCAACCATGTAAAACTCAACAAGTCCAAGAAACATCTGGAGTGAAATTCAACCCTGCTGTTTAGCAAATTCTTATAATTGTCAGACATCCAAGGTTCACAAAGATCTTCCGGACAGCCTCAAAGGTCTACCTCAAGTCCTTGGGATACTCCATGTGAAGAGCATAAAGCAGACCAAAGAGGAGAATGAAGGCTTTTGTGACTTCATAAAAATGTGAATGTAATAAATAATAAACCAATGTAAAACCTGAATGTCGATAACTACTTCTTCTCCCAACATTACTGCCACAGTGACCAGTATAGGGTTTGATCCTGAGTGGACAGAACAGTCATTTACCACTTTACAGATTCTCATGTTCATGCCCTTTGTGTATGACAGTCCTATGAAACACAGTCAATAATGGAAATAATAATAATACTATAACGGACAACAGAAAACCATTTCATAAAGAAACAGAAACTGGACCCTGGAAACCTTTTGTACGTTTTTTTTTTGTACGAAATAAACCTCAAAACAAATGACCAGAAGCGTCTTTAAAACTGAAGCTGTCTCTCTCGTGTACAAGGGAAGACCACGAAGAACAGAAGACCTTCGATGTGAAATTACATCTATGGTTTCCCAAGAAACACAGTTTGTGGCATTTCAACACGTGAGCCATGGCATATAAAAACATTTTTACAGTTAATAAAAAAAAATACATAGTACAATATCATTCACAGACAGGTAAGTAACAGACCTGGGAAGTTCTTCCAGCTGACTTCCCCATATCTGTGTCACTTTGGCTTTGTACATTTTCAGCAAACCCCCTGGATTGAGTGTCCAGGGATGTCAGGAATGTTGACTTCGGGTCAATACGGTTAATTCGTGAAAATTCCACATAAACCTGTTGATAATCATTATAGAATCCAAATACACAAACAGCAGATAATGCAGAACAACTGATTAAGTCATTTAGTGTAGTGGTACATTTAAACTGAATATGATTTACCTATTACTCTAAAAACACTGTGGCATTCCTAGTGGATTTGTCTGCTTTAGGGTGTGATACATGTAATCTCCACAGATGGGCTACAAATACAAATAATATAAAAGTCCTTTAGCAGATTTCCAGTTATGAAGTCTGTTGTGCTTCACCAGAATGTTACGTAATGTAACTTAAAATATATTAATTACTTAGTTATTATTTATGAATTAATTAGTTTCACAGTAACTCTGAAGTCCGACACAAAGACTGTTGAAATGTGATTAAATAAAGTTCATTTTTTGGAGTAATGTTTACTCTTAAACATGTAAAATTGTAACAATTAAGAATTAAGTCAGGAGTCACATAAATAAATAAGGAGGGATTAATCACCACTTATTTCAACATTGAATTTCCCTTGTTATCAAAATACACAATTTCAAACACCACAAATGTTTTGACAATAGTACACAAAGCAGAATTATGTCTTTTCACCATTGAAAGCAAGCTCATAAATGTCCACCCAATATAAAAGTCCTGAGCTACCACAAATGTCCTTGGTGCTTCACTCCATTATAGATGTTAAGAGCATGATATTGTAGCTCACCCATAACAGGTTTATCCAAAGTTTGTAAAGGAGCTCAGATATATTCCCAAATTGAGGAGAAAAGCAAATTAAATTCTTGAGCCAGGTGAGATGTCCTCAAAATCAAGTAGATACAAAAACCCTATTAAGATGTAGAACATCAGTGTTCCTCAACCTGGGTTTACTAGATCAAAGCATTGAGAGTGCAAACACTCCCAGCTAACAAGTAACTTCACACACATTTCTACCTTCCTTTTACTCCTAGCCTAGAGAAATCTCCCCGATAATGACCCCCTATCGCCCTCTAATGGCAGGGAGTAAAATTACAACTAACACAAAGTAAGGAACACAGAGAATAGTTTACTGGAACTGTTACACACCTCTCCTCTCAGAAGAAGGCCTGACCGGCCGTAGAACTTTTTAAGATTTTCTACATGGTAGGTCTCAACTTGTTTGGGTTTGGTTAACATCAAAACTTTGGCAGGCCCTTGCTAGCTTGGCCAAATTGCGTCCCCAGCACGAGACAATGAGTGAGCTCAAATCCAGACAAGTTCCCCTTCTTGGAAGGTTACTTGCTGCCTCTTCAGATTGTAGTATCTCTGTTGCCTGGCCTGGGCCCTTGTGACATTCTCTTTTACTCTTTCCAGAAGCAATTGCTGATGTTCAATACTTCATATGCAGATTGGTCAGGATCAGGTGAACGATATTGGAATAGTTCAAGGGGTCCTTTCAAACTATGCCCTAGCTATTTCTGCAGGGGTATAGTTGGTACTTGCCTGCCAAGATGAATTAATAGCAATCTGAACTCATGGATCCACTGGTCCCAATTCAGGTGATTGTCCTTAACATGCGATACGATAATGACCTTAAGAGTCCTGTTCACTCTTTCAGTCAGGTTAGTCTGCTGGTGGTATGCAGTGGTAAGTTTTTGAATGGCACCCGACTGTCTGCATGTAGCGTTCAGAGGTTGTGAGGTCAATTGTGGTCCTCGGTCTGACACCAAATAAGTGGGTACCCCAGTCGGATAAAGATCTCCTTGATAAGGACATGTGTTATCAAAGGTGTCTTGGCTGACCACAAGGGAAACACCTCGACCCACTTGCTACAGTAATCCACAGTAACCAGTAAATACTCATTCAACTTCACGCTTCTTGGAAATGGTCCCATAAGGTCAATATTGACCATATATCTAGGTTCTTTTACAGGAGTAGATTGAAGGGTTCCAGAAAGTTTGGATATACTTGGCTTGTATTGCTGACAGACTTAGCACTGTTTGCAGTGATCCCATATGTCTCGCTGGATTTCTGGCCAATATACCACATTGAGTAATTTACGCAATGTTTTCATGTGCCAAAGATGCGATGGTGGGTTACTTTTCTGGCTTTGGCCAAGTTCTTCCCAGTTTATTTGTAAGTCTCCATTCAAATCCTTTGCTTGATATACTGCAGCACTTCCCAGTAGCTCTCCCTCAGGCATTGCACAGGGCAGTGAATCAGGCACAACGTTGCATCTCCCTTTTCGGCACCTCACAGTAAAGTCAAACCCCTGAAGTCAGATAGCCCACCTGGTAAGTCTTGATGTGGGGCGAGGATGGTTGAATACCCAAGTGAGTGCAGCATGATTAGTTAGGACTTCAAAGGGTTTCCCTTCTAGGTATTGTCGCCACTTCTCAACCGTCCAGACCACAGCGAGGCATTCCTTCTCTGAAACGGCATATGAATTTTCGGCTAATTGTAGCAGCCGAGATGCATAGACAATGACATATTCTCCTTTTTCTGGCTCCTGAGTCAGTACAGCCCCAAGTCCAAAGTCAATTGCATCAGTCTGCACTTTTAATGTTTTACTTGAGTCTGGAGGCATGAGAACTGGGGCTTTTTGCAGGGCATTCTTCAAATCTTCTAAAAAATGTTGCCATTCCTGAGTCCAGTTCAATGGTACACCCTTCCTCTTAAGTGCATGAAGTGGGGAAGCACACTCTGAAAAATGCTAAATAAAGCGATGATACCACATCCCCCAAGACCTAGGAATCAACTTCTTTAATATTTTTGGGCATAGGAAAATCCTTGACAGCATCCACTTTGAAATCCTTGGTCTTGACACTTTCCACTGAAATAACATGTCCCAGAAAAGTCAATGATTTCCTTACCAATTTACATTTCCTGAGGTTAGGCCAGCTGATTCCAGCCCAGCAAACACCTTCTTCAGATCTTGAAAATGTTGGTGGATGTCTCTGGAGTATACAACAATGCCATCTATATACATGAAGCAACATTTGCCTATAAGGTCCTGTAGAACTTTGTTCATACACCTTTGGAACATTGCTCCAGCATTTTTTAATCCAAAAGGTAGATGAACAAATTCATATTGGTTGTACTTTGTAACAATAGCAATTTTTTGGATGCTACTTTCATCCATCAACACTTGCCAGTATCATGTCTTGAGGTTGAGTGTACTAAATACTGTTGCTCCGTAGACAGACTCCAAGATATCTTGTATCTGGAGCTTGGGAAAGCCATCCAGCAAGGTTTTGGCATTCAAGGTTCTATAATCCACACAGAAATGTATACCTCAATCCTTCTTAGGTACTAGTACTACTGGAGCTGCCCATGGAAATGTAGATGACCGTATTGTACCTTTACTCAGCATGGCCTTGACTTCCTCATCAATGAAGCTTTACTTAATAACTGGAACAGGATAAGCTTTTTTTCTGTACGGGGATGGGGTCATTAGTTATGATCTAGGGCTTAATGATAGAGGTTTGACCCAGTGCATCAGTACAGACAGTCAGCCAATTTAACTACAACCCCTCTAAACGCCTTTTCTCAGTCCGAGAAGCATCAGCAAGATCCACCAACTCTTTGATGGCAACTATGGAGTCATTGGATACTTGCACTATTGGCAGGGCAGAGTGTATGTGAACTGAGGGTGATTGGTCATAACAAGAAAAAGGGTGTAATATTTCCTTTTGCCCAGGCAAGGAATATGTGGAGGTATCAAAATCCAGTGAGACTCTACATGTCACACGGAACTCAAGGCATAAGATGAGCAGAAAAGCCATAGCCTCATCTCTTATGATGAATAGTCGCAGTGGGTTTGTGCATCCTTGTAGGGTACACTGCCAAGTAACTTCACCTAAGGCTGTCTGAATATGGCTGTTGGCAAGCGAAAATGTCTGTCCCCGACTGGACTGCCAAGACTCAGTCTCATCCTTTCATATCCTCCACATTGACTCCTGGATTAAAGAGCATGAACTGCCTGTATCCATAACGACTTCACAAGAATGATTACATAAAGTTATAGTCAAGGTTAGCAGCTTGACATTATGGTCACTAACGACATGCTGTGCCTTCCAGGCTTACCTCTGTTGTACTTATCCTGCCCCCCTGTTCTGGAGGATTATTCAGCCTGACGTTGCTTCCAGAAGGCCCTTTCCTCAGCCACATCCACTCTACCAAAGCTCCTGGGTGCACCAAATCGTTCAAAATAATTCACTGTTCCTCTCAAAATGCTAGCAAGATGGGGATTACAGTTTCTCAAGGCAGCCTGCAGAATCTCCTTCTCAGTTATTGTTGATTTAAGCCTAAGACATAAGGCTCGATACTGGAAAGCAAAAGTTCGAAGATCTTTATCAATTCCTCGTTTTCTCTCTCTTATCCTCCTTTCTGCTTCAACCTCATGATCATCAGGGAGAAAAGATCACAAGAAAGCAGATTTGAACTGACTCCATGTTTTAACATGTGCTTTTTCGGCCACCCACCAATCCTTAGCGGTATGCGTGAACACCGATGGCAGAGTTGCTCATTTTAAAATGACAACTAACACAAAGTAAGGAACACAGGGAACAGTTCGCTGGAACTGTTACAACATTCAGAATGATTGGAAGATTCACAAACAGCTAATGTGCACCTTATTCGCTAGCATTTAACATGACCACATTTTAACCACAGTGGCGCATGATTTATCTTCAAATAAACTTCACTAACTTGCTAGCTATCACCAAAGTGTTAGTTATTTCACTGCCTACTGAAATAGCTAGTTAACTGAAACAGATACCTTGTTAATGTTGTCCATTATAATTTCTGTCAACCGCAATAAACAGGTAAAACAGCCTAACTCCTATTATATTAATGGAATTTGGGACAAAAACTAGCGATCTTCCTCCAGAGCACTAATAAGCACTATAAACTGTGTTGAAAAGCTTGTGTTAATATTATATGAGTTTAATGGGACTCACCCTTCCTTTAAGATGACTCCACACAAGTTAACAAACCGTGCGGAAACGTCCAAGCGCCCAGACGTAAGCATGCCCTGTGTTTTTCTGGGCAAACATAATCATGATTGTGTGTGTTTACAAATTGCCTGAACACAGTTATATTAGTTCACTTGTTGTAACTGTTAGATTGATACATCAAGAATGAATGATTGAAATTTTGCAATCATTGATAAGGTTAATTTTTCCTTTTTTGACTAAACCATTATTTTTCTTAATCAAATTTTGTATAGTGCAGTGACTCGATGTAGCACAGTTATTCTTATCAGCACTGCATACTGTACAACACAGAATAAACTATTTATTTATCCATTTACAGTTACATTTATCAGGTATAATCAGGCGTTCCCTGTATACCAGTCTCTCTTTTATCTCTCTCTTGAAGAAAATAAGACAGAAAACACAGCTTGTTACTGAAAAAGCACAAAGAAGTGTAAAGTTTTACTTCTGACACTGGAGACTCCTTCCTATGTGTTATGGAAACATCTGCTTACTTACATATTAACATTTTCTTTTCAATTAAGCAGTTGCTATAGAAATGATTATGTTGTTGCTATGGCAACTTAAAAACGACCGATCAGGGTCCGGGATTTAACAGCACCATAGTGTGAATGTTAATAGTTAGATCAATTGTGCTGAAATATTCTCTTTGCAGGGACAGAAAGGATCAGCAGTCTGTAATCGTGAGCCACTTCGTCACGGGTTACGGGAAGAGAATGGTGGCGTATCGGACATTTGATGGGACTCTGATAGAAGTCAAACCCGAGGCGGAAGAGTGAGTAGATTCACACTGTATCCTCATTTCAACATCATTAGGAGAATTTATTTATTTATTTTTGGTCTTGATGTTTTTGAGCAGGATGTTCTGAAGTGTTGTGTTGTGTTTTCTGATAGGGACGTGGATCCTGTTGTGAAGGCAATCAGGGAAGGAGACGTTGATACTTTGAGAGGACTGATCAAAAAAGCAGATTGTAACCTGCTGATGTCGAATGAATACGGCTGGATCCCGCTGCACGAGGCTGCGCACTTCGGCCAGGAGCAGTGTATTAGAGCGCTCCTGAGAGGTGGGACTGATACACACACACACACACACACACACACACACACACTCAAGGATTCAGATATAGTTTTGAAAATATTTTTTAACATTTACATTTGAAAGGAAAATAAATTCTTGTATGTAAGCATTTTTAAAAAAAGCTCCCCTGTGAGCAGTGTCATGTACCGTCACATCAAACAGAAGAAAGAGAAGAAACATTATTTTACAATAAGAAATTACAGACTCAAGGATTATTTCCTGTGGTTTAAGATTATATCCGTGTTGCGGTCCGGAGCATGTTTTCTCCACATGTGTGTGAAAAGAGAAATTTAACCGATGTTTTTTGTTTTTGTTTTTTCAAATGAGGAAAAAATAAAAGAAATTTCAGAGCACTAAGATCAGAGTGCAAAACATTTGTAACCATCAGCATGTGCAGGGTCACGCTGTGATGTTAGAGCTCTCAAAAACCCATTTTTTCATCCTCATGTTTTGGTTTTTTTTTAAATATCTGTTTTGATTTAAAAGGAAGACGAACACAACAAAAACTTGAAAAAATATCCAGACGTGACATAAATCCTTTGCATCCTTTCAGAGTAAACACTTTTCATACACTTAGGAAGGAAAATACCCCAAAATTACACAAGTTTAGAAAAACTTTTAAAAAAGTAGAAAACAAAACCTACAGTCTCTTCATTCAGCTAGTCATTTGACTTCTGACCAGAACCAGAACACCTGTGACTACAGTACTCATGGGGGTGAATACTTATGCAATCATTCATTCATTCATTTTCTACCGCTTATCCGAACTTCTCGGGTCACGGGGAGCCTGTGCCTATCTCAGGCGTCATCGGGCATCGAGGCAGGATATTCAATTCAATTCAATTCAAGTTTATTTGTATAGCGCTTTTTACAATAGACATTGTCTCAAAGCAGCTTTACAGAACATAAACATAGAGCAGAAGGTAAACATAATTAATGATAAAGGAAATAAGAATAATAAAAGTAAAAGAGTTGACAGAATAAAAATTCTAGATTATTATTTGATATATATAGTTCACAGTGTGTATGTATTTATCTCCCTATGAGCAAGTCTGAGGTGACTCAGGCAGGAGTGGCAAGGAAAAACTCCCTTATGTTGGTAAAGGAAGAAACCTTGAGAGGAACCGGACTCAAGGGGGAACCCATCCTCATATGGGTAACACTGGGGGTGTGATTGTAATATACAGTCAGTTAAATGTTGTATTGGTGTAAGGATCATGGACTTCGGATTTCCTTAGTATCACAGAGTCTAACTGGAGATGTCTCAGGATTCTTAGAGTCGGCCTCGGCTCAGTGGGCGTCCAAAGGCTTTGTCCCACAGAGGGAGCCGGTTCAGTGTCTGGATGCCTCGGGATGGGTACAAAGAGAGAAGCAGTGGAAAGGGATTAACATATCTGCTGTTCATAAAAATGTGCTGGTCTGATGTACTGGTGCATGATATTATGTGATGTATTATGTGTACGCCTGACTGAAGAGATGAGTTTTTAATCTACATTTAAACTGGGAAAGTGTGTCTGAGCTCGAACACTATCAGGAAGACTATTATAAAGTTTGGGAGCTAGATAAGAAAACGCTCTACCACCTTTAGTAGACTTAGATATTCTGGGAACTAGCAGAAGCCCTGAGTTTTGTGATCTCAGAGAGCGTGAAGGATTGTAACGTGTTAGAAGACTAGTTAGATACATGGGAGCTAAACCATTAAGAGCCTTGTACGTAAGTAGCAGCAGTTTGTAGTCAATTCTATACTTAACAGGTAGCCAGTGTAGAGATGATAAAATTAGGGGTTATATGGTCATACTTTCTTGTCCTAGTGAGAACTCTGGCAGCTGCATTTTGGACTAACTGTAACCTATTTATTAAAGATGCAGGACAACCACCTAGTAATGCATTACAATAGTCCAGTCTAGAGGTCATGAACGCATAAACTAGCTTCTCAGCATCAGATACAGACAGGATGTTTCTCAGCTTGGCAATGTTTCTAAGGTGGAAGAAGGCTGTTTTGGTAGTATGGGCGATATGATTTTTAAAAGACAAGTTGCAGTCTAATATAACACCGAGGTCTTTCACTGTCGAGCTATTGGTAACAGTACATCCCTCTAAATGGAAGTTAAGTTGTGAGAGTTTCTGTGCACTGGTTTTTTGGACCTATAAGTAGTATTTCTGTCTTATCAGAGTTTAACAATAGAAAATTTCAGCTCATCCAGTCTTTTATCTCTCTAAAGCATTGAGTTAATTTGGACACTTTGGCTATTTCATCTGGTTTTGATGAGATATATAACTGTGTCATCAGCATAACAATGGAAACTAATCCCATGTCTTCTAATAATGTTCCCTAATGGAAGCATGTATATAGAGAAAAGCAGAGATCCTAGAACTGATCCTTGAGGGACCCCATAATTAACTGGTAATAAACTGGAGGATACACCCTGGACGGAGTGCCAACCCATCACAGGGCACACACACACTCTCATTCACTCAGACACTCGCACACTACGGACAATTTTCCAGAGATGCCAATCAACCTACCATGCATGTCTTTGGACCGGGGGAGGAAACCAGAGTACCCAGAGGAAACCCCCGAGGCACGGGGAGAACATGCAAACTCCACACACTCAAGGCGGAGGTGGGAATCGAACCCCAACCCTGGCGGTGTGAGGTGAACGTGCTAACCACTAAGCCACTGTGCCCCCCTTATGCAAACAATCTATTTATATATTAATATAACATAGTTCATAGTTGAGTAGTTCATTGGGGGGGGGGGGGATACTTATGTATGGCATGTAAACACAAGACAAAAGCCTTCAGAGCTTTCACAAGAACGATTACAACATACTGGAAGACACTCTACACCCTTGTTATAGACATTCATGTGTTATATATAGATATAATTAAAATTGGACACCATGCTATCTGTGAATGCTTCAAATCACTCAGCGCTGTTTATTTTAGCTGTTTGTCCTTCTTGGCTTTATTATGGCTGACAATAATTCTTTCATTTGTCGTCAGTTGATCAAAATGTTTATTTTTATGTTTTAATGATGTGATTAAGTGCAACCTGGAATGATTAACAAGCGCACACCGAAAGATCAGACGGCGCTGCTGTTGGCTGTGACGAGAGAGAAGCAGGAGTGTGTGGCGTGTCTTCTGGAGAAAGGTGCAGATCCTGACATCGCCAACAAGGACAAGGAGACGCCACTGTATAAAGGTACAGCGGTGAATTTAATAATCCTGCTACAGCTCTAAACAATAACAAGTCAAACTGCTGATATGAAAGGAAACATCTATGGAAGGAGTCTCCAGTGTCAGCACGTAACAGTCAGAGGTGACGCAAAGGTGTCGGATCAGGCGTTTCATGGTTTCTGAACAAAAATTAGAATATTTGTACGCCACCTTGTGGTCACGATCTGTAACAGCTTTTTTTTCCTTTCTGTTCAATCATTTGGAAAAATTTGTGTTGAGTATAATTCCCTTTTTCTGATTCTTCTCATCACTCCTCTTGTAAATGATGTCCAATCAACACCAACTTTGGTGCACATCATCATCAGACCTTTTTACATCCTGGAGGTAAGTTTCATGAGCTGTTTCTGTGTTTCCAGCATGTGAGAAGGAAAACGCTGCGATTGTGGCCATGCTGCTGAATCACAATGCGATGGTGAACAAAAGCTGCATCCAAGGCTGGACGGCGCTGCATGAGGCCGTGTGCAGGAACAACGTGGAGATCTGTGAGATGTTAGTGAAGGCAGGGGCAAAAATTAGCACGCCCAACATCTACGGCATCACCCCCATCTTCGTAGCAGCTCAAAGTGGGAACATAGATACGCTTCGCTTCCTCCTGAAGAATGGTAACCCAGCATTTCTGCCTTTATATCAACACCTTCTTTGTGTTTTTTAATACAACCTTTTGTACTGGATTTCATTCAACCTCCAGGAGCTGATATTAACAGCCAGGCAGCAGATGGAGCCACAGCGCTTTATGAAGCCAGTAAGAACGGTCATGTGGAGATTGTGGAGTTCCTGCTGTCTCAAAAAGCTGATGCTAACAAACCGGGAAAAACTGGACTGCTGCCGATCCACATAGCAGCTCAGAGAGGAAACAATGGGTGAGTGTCCAAGCGTGAGACTCCTTAGTAGGTCTATAAAATAATTAGGGATCTTGTGGATATGTTAGTGTTTGGAATTTGTTTCTTTTCCAAATACACACACATTAAATTTCCAAAAAATTAAAACAGTCACTGAATTAAAAAAAAAATCCTTATTTGTTTAACACATTTGGATTGGAACCTCTGTTTTTATTTATTTATTTATTTATTTATTTATTTGTTTGTTTGTTTGTTTGTTTGTTTGTTTATTTTTATTTCCCCTTGCTCCAGTAATAACTCTCTAAATCATATCATAGTCCATGTTTGAATTTTTTTGCTGACAATCAGAAAAAAATTTAACTTGTTTTCTTCTCTCATTGAGCCTAGTGGAAGTAGCCTGACTGGTTCACAGTGAGTAATAACTTGATATATTAAAATAAAAATAATTTAGATAGATAGAAAGATAGATAATTTTATATCCACGTCCTGGCTGATGAAACATTATTATTATTATTATTATTATTATTATTATTATTATTATTATTATTATTATTATTATTATTATTATTATTATTATTAGTGTTGTTGTTGTTATAATTTTTTGATTAGTTGATTAATTAGTTAGATTATTAAATTAATAATAATAATGCTGCTTGTATGTTGAAATGTATCTGTCTGTAAATTCCTCTATCTTCATAACGGTTAAGAATTAAAAATGAAATCTATTTAATTTGTGCCAATCGACTTTACCGTGCATGCAGTTTGAGGTTGCTGATTATTTGAAAATATAATCAACAAAGTAATTGAAATGTAATTGAAGCTCAATTACTGTTTATGTTTTATTAGCTGTTGCACTAGCAAAAGAAGTTTCTGTTAGTGTGTCATGTGACCTAATTACTGCTCTTGTGTGTTGTTCCCATGTCCTTTGCAATGTTGTGTATATATTGTGTATATTGTGTTAAAATGTGTTTGAATCATTGAGTAAGTGTGTGAATGTTGTTGCACGCTGTTTCAGCACTGACCTCTTCACTTTCGGCTCAGCACACAAAACTGACAGGGCGCTTCAGTAAGTCCCACAGAGTGGCTGGAAGAATAAATGTGAAACTTTGCATTAACACGTAATATTATTAACATGACAATAATGTGTAGAGTTTAAAAAACAAAGTGTGTTTTTAATTTCTGAAGTAATTTCATCTTAACTGTGTGTCACTTCATTCTCAAATATGTGCTTTAGAACAACTGTCCAGATTATTTATTGCCGTGTTCATAAGGCTTCATGACACCTATGTAGATCCTTCCATATCAGCCTACATAACCAATGTTGGCATCCAAAGCCATAAAGAAATGTTATTAATACAGAATATAAGAAGACATAGGAATCTCACTTCATGTAAACTTGCCTTGCAAAAGTATTCATACCCAATGAACTTTATTACATTTTGACATGTTGGCCCCGCTGAGGTCGGCTGCCGTTGCGACTGCTTCGGTTACACTTTGTATTTTTTTGTTTATTATATATTTATTTACATAGATAGCATTCTATTTATACAAGATGGTCATCATTAGATATGACAGAGCCACTCATATCTATTGGTGTGCAATCCACTCACCCTTTGCCGCTTTTAAACCCGGACCCGTGCTGGCCGAGCGAGATCCTGAGGGCACATGCACATCTTACCTAGTATCCTGTTAGCCAATGTCCAGTCTCTGGAAAACAAGCTTGACGACCTCACCGCAAGGGTCAATTCCCAGAGGGACATGCAACCTTCTCTGCTTCACCGAGACATGGCTGAACACAGCGGTACCAGACCACAGACAGAACAATGGAGTCGGGGAAGTCGAGGGGAGGTGGAGTGTGTCTAATGTTGAACATCCACTGGTGCGACAGCGCTAGCATCGTTCCTCTTTCACGCTCCTGCACACCAAATCTGGAGCTACTGACCATCAAATGTCGGCCCTTCTATCTACCTCGGGAATTCAGCTCGATCATAGACAGTGCCATTTTTAATTCCACCTCAAGTGGACATGGACACTGCTGTTTGGGACTTACATGAGACACTAGCGCTACACCAAACACAGCATCAGGATGCTGTGCTCATTGTGGTGGGAGACTTTAACATTTCCAACCTCAAGCACGCGCTACCGAACTTTCAGCAGCACATCACCTGCCCCACCAGGGGTGAAAGGACACTGGACCACTGCTACACACCATTCAAGAACAGCTACCAGACACAATCACATCCACCGTTTGGGAAATCGGACCATGCTGCCATCTTCCTCATGCCTGTATACAAACAAAGGTGGAAACAGGAAGCTCCGTTTCAGACGGAGGTCGCGTGCTGGTCTGACCAATTGGTGGCCGCCCTGCAGGATGCTTTAGATGACGCAGACTGGGACATGTTCAGGTGCAACTCTGATGACGTCAACATGATTACGTAAGTAGTTGTGGGATTCATCGGGAAACTAGCGGATGATTCGGTGCAGAAAACCACAATCAGAACATTTCCCAAACAGAAGCCGTGGGTGGATGAAACCATCCGCAATGCCCTTAGACACTGCTCCGTTGCCTACAACACGGGGCTCGCCACCGGGGACATGGACAAGTACAAGGCTTCGTCTTACAGTGTGCACAGAGCGGTGAAGGAAGCAAAGCAGCACTACATTAGGAAACTAGAGTAACAGTTCCAACATGGTGGCTTTAGGAGCCTGTGGCAGGGACTAAGGAACATTACGGACTATAGACCCCCTGCTTCTAGAATGGGGAATGCGGACTCTTCTCTGGCATATGAAATAAATATGAGCTCTGGTATGTGGTAGCCTCGTGGTTAAGGTGTTGGGCTACCAATCGGAAGGTTGAGTTCTAACCCCATGTCCACTTAGCTGCCACTGCAGGGCCCCTGAGCAAGGCCCTTAACCCTCAATTGCTCACTTGTATAAAAATGAAACAATGTAAGGTGCTCTGGATAAGAGTGTCTGCCAAATGCTGTAAATGTAAACATCTTTTACGCTCGCTTTGTGGCTGCAGCTAACCACGCTAGTGGCGCTAGCGGCACAAACAGCGTGCACACTGAGAGAGCTGGAGAGGTAAACATGTTCACCATCTCGGATCATGACGTGAGGAGGGCATTCAGGAGAGTGAATACTAGGAAGGCAGCAGGACCAGACAGCATCACAGGTCGGGTTCACAGAGATATTCAACCTCTCACTGGAACAGTCTGTTGTACCCTTATGCTTCAAACAGTCCACCATTGTTCCTGTCCTGGGGAAACCCCAGCCTGCCTGCCTTAAACCATTGCTCATCCTCTCCACACTACTACCACACTATGGGCCACCTGGACTGCAGAAAGGGAATGCAAAAATGCTGTTTATGGACTACAGTTCAGTGTTTAACACCATAATTTCATCTATGCTTACCTCTAAGTTGGAGGTCCTGGGACTCAGCCTGCCATTGTGTCAATGGATCTCCAACTTCCTGACAGACAGACCACAAGCAAACACACCTCATCCACCCTCAGCACTGGAGCTCCCCAGGGTTGTGTTCTGAGCCCCGTGCTGTACTCACTGTACACATATGACTGTGTGGCCACTTCCAAATCCACCACCATCATCAAGTTTGCTGACTACACTGTTGTGGTGGGCCTGATCTCGAACAACGACGAGATGGCCTACCTACAGGAGACTAAAAACCTGGAGAGATGGTGACAGGAGAACAATTTTTTCCTGGACTTCAGCAAGACTACGGAGTTGATAGTGGAGTTCAGGACAAAGCAGGAGCGGTCATACACATCTACTGCACGTGGTGCCGGACCAGGGCCAGGAAGATTGTAAAAGATCTCAGCCATCCCGACAATTGACTCTTTTCTTTGTTGCATTCAGGGAACTTCCGCTCCTTGAAAGCAAACACAGACAGAAGAAGGAGAAGCTTCTTCCCACAGGCCATTCAGAGTTTAAACCAGGAAACACCCAGAATCTACTTCAGGACAACCTTCTTTTTGCACTATGACACTATGTCTCTTTAACTCTGGACTTGCACAGCACAGTGCCACTTTATACACACCATACTGCACATGGACACTTTAAGGACAATTAAAAAATAATTTTTAATTTTCACATATATTTTCATATAGTTTATACCACCATATGCATTTATGTATATACATATATTTTCAAATAAATTTTCATATATTTTATATAGTTTCATATATTTCATATAGTTAATACTTTTTTATTTATCTAACTCCTTTTGGTTTTATTTTTATCCTTAATTCCATTCCTTTCTATGTTTGAATACCAGACAGAAGTAAAAAGCATTTCACCGCATGTCGTACTCTGTATGTGCCAAATAAAATTTGATTTGATTTGATTACGAATGTATTTTATTAGGATTTTATGTGACCAACACAAAGTGGCACATAATTGTGAAGTGGAAGGAAAATGATAAATGGTGTCCAATTTTTTTTTTACAAATAAATATCTCAAAAGTGTGGCATGCATTTGTATTCATCCCCACTGAGTCAATACTTTGTAGAACCACCTTTCGCTGCAATTACAGCTGCAAGTCTTTTTGGGGTTTGTCTCTACCAGCTTTGCACATCTAGAGAGTGAAATTTTTGCCCATTCTTCTTTGCAAAATAGCTCAAGCTCAGTCAGATTGGATGGCGAGTGTCTGTGAACAGCGATTTTAAGTCTCGCCACAGATTCTCAACTGGATTTAGGTCTGGACTTTGACTGGGCTGTTCTAACACATGAACATGCTTTGATCTAAACCACTCCATTGTAGCTCTGGCTGTATGTTTAGGGTCATTGTCTTGCTGGAAGGTGAAGCTCCGCCCCAGTCTCAAGTCTTTTGCAGACTCTAACAGGCTTTCATCTAAGATTGCCCTGAATTTGGCTCCATCCATCTTCCCATCAACCCTGACCAGCTTCCCTGCTGAAGAAAAGCATCCCCACAACATGATGCTGCCACCACCATGTTTCACAGTGGGGATGGTGTGTTCAGGGTGATGAGCAATGTTAGGTTTCTGCTACACATAACGTTTTGAATTTTGGCCAAAAAGTTACATTTTGGTCTCATCTAACCAGAGCACCTTCTTCCACATGCTTGCTGTGTCCCCATACGGCTTGTCGCAAACTGCAAACAGGATTTCTTATGGCTTTCTTTCAACAGTGTCTTTCTTCCTGCCACTCTTCCATAAAGACCAGATTTGTGGAGTGCATGACTAATAGATTCTCCCACCTGAGCTATGGATCTCTGCAGCTCCTCCAGAGTTTAGGTCAGTTTAGATGGACGGCCATGTCTTGGTACGCTTGCAGTTGTGCCATACTCTTTTCATTTCTGAATGATGGATTGTACATCATGCTCCGTGAGATGTTCAAGCCTTGGGATAATAATTTATAACCATAACCCTGCTTTAAACTTCCCCACAACTTTATCCCTGACCTGTCTGGTGTGTTATTTGGTCTTCATGATGCTGTTTATTCACTACTGTTCTATAACACACTTCTGAGGGCTTCACAGAACAGCTGTATTTATACTGAGATTAAATTACACATAGGTGACTCTAGTTACTAATTAGGTGACTTCTGAAGGCAGTTGGTTTCACTGGATTTTAGTTAGGGGTACCATAGTAAAGGGGGCTGAATACGAATGCACACCACACTTTTCAGATATTTATTTGTTAAAAAAAATATATATATTGGACACCATTTACAATTTTCATTCCACTTCACAATTATGAGCCACTTTCTTTCGGTCTATTTCATAAAATCCCCAAAAAATACATTTTTCTTTGTGGTTGTAAAATATCAAAATGTGGAAAAGTTCAATAGGTATGAATACTTTTGCAAGGCACTGTACAGTTTCATAGAATTGGAAGTGACATAGATTTCATAAACATCTTATAAGCAGAAATACGGAATGCATGTCGAAGTGTGTCCAAGTGTAATGTCAGCTTGTCATCAGGATTGATTAATATGACTTCATGAATATTTATGTAGGTTTATGAAGCCTTTATGTCAGCACAGTACATGTGAGGTGTAAGTTGTTGTAAGAATCATCCTGCCATTTCACTGTGTGTATTTCACTCAATAATTTCAGCTACTGAGACATGAAAGTTTATATCGCTGCCTCTGTGCTTCAGGATTGTGACGATGCTCATCCCAGCTACCAGTAAGTCCCGTGTGAAGCGCTGCGGTATCAGTCCTCTGCACCTCGCCGCAGAGAGGAACCGAGACGAGATCCTCGAGGTGCTAATCAAGTCCGGGTTCGACGTCAATGCCATGCTGTCTGAGGACCGCAGAACCATGTACGAGGACCACCGCAGAACCACCCTCTACTTCTCAGTAATAAATAACAACATCGAAGCCACCAGAATGCTGCTGCAGGCCGGCGCCAACCCCAACCTGGACACTTTCAGCCCTCTGCTCATAGCCCTAAGGCAGGGCTGCATGAGTACCATGACCTTACTGGTGCAACACGGTGCTAACGTCAATGCCTACATCCCCCTGCACCCCACCACCTTCCCTGCCACCATCATGTTCTGCATGAAGTACCTCGTCATGCTCAAGTACCTGATGGACAACGGCTGCGACGCACTGTCGTGTTTCAGCTGTGTGCACGGCAGCAACCCTCACCCCCCTCTGAAAACGATTCACAGCGAGAGAAGAAGTTACAGAGACAATCAACCCATATTACACAGCACCTGCACCCAGGTAAGAGTCATTGCATTGACATCCGATTCGAATGGAAACAACTGTTAGTTAAAATCCACTATAGAGGAAATATAATATTCGCAACCTTGTCTTTAATCTTTATTGTGATTTGCACAACGAATAAAATGTAAAAAAAAAAAAAAAAAAGTCATAGCAAAAAAGCTACATTATTTGACTTTAGGGCCATAGAATAATATACAGTTTCATGGAGCAGGTATAGAGACATTTATAAAATATATTTATAAGCAAAAATGTGGACCTTATGTCAACCTGTGATCTGACTCAACTTAATGTGTAAATGTTTTTAGAACCTGTCCTGAAGGATTAATATCATGACTGCAGTGTGAGGGGTGAGATCTAAGATTTGGTCAGAAATGAAGGCATCTGTAATGAAGTAGCAGTTAGCAGGGTGTTGCTAGTGAAAGATTTCGGTGCTATAGTAAAGGTTTACTATATATGATGTGTTCATGAGTGTGGATAAGAGCAGTCATGGTACACAAACCCCTCTAATAGACCTCTAGAGTTCCATCTCTACAAACGAAATATATTGTGTGCAGTCCTCCAATCTTAACACAGCTATTCTAACGCTGTTGCTAATGCAGTATTCGTGTCTTCTGTGTCTCCAGTTCTGTGAAGTGGTCTCCATGGAAATGTACAGCCGCTGGGTAGGACCCATCATAGACGTCCTGCTGGATTACGTGGGTGACGTGAAGCTCTGCTCCCGACTCGTCGAACACTTGGACAGTTACCCAGACTGGGCCAGTATCAAGGAGAAAGCAAGTATGTCTTAACCCTCAGGATTTATGGCTACAAAACAGCTAAGAAATCAACTCCGTCCAACTGGTAGATAGAAACGTCCTGAATTACTACACCACAAGTACATTTCAGAAAGGAACACTACAGTACTGAAAGAAGAAAATCTCAAATATTAAACCAATCCATTTCAACATGCAATCTAACTAATATTATAATTATCTATTCCAATTTAACTCACCAGTGAAAGCTAGGCTGTGTAGCTTTGCTAAGTTAGGCTAAAGTTTTGAGACATTTGGGTGAAACCAGGCCAGATTTTCTTCAGAAATGTAACGAGTCTGTCTGTGTTTTCCCTTGTTTCTGTCTGCTGTCATTGCCTGATGTTAATTGTTGACCCCGCCCACCTATTTGTTACCACGGACATTTAATTGCATTCAATCTCTTCCCCAGGTGTTTTGTCTTAGTCCTTGTCTGTCTTTGTCTTGTGATTGGTTCTCGTTCACTATATGTACTCTGTTTTTGTTCACTTCCTGTTTATGAGTCGTTGACCTGTATGTGCCGTGCTGTTGGGTTATGTCTGGTCCTGTCCCCTGTCCTGTCCTGTCCTGTCCTGTCCAGTGTTCTGATCTGTTTTGTCTGCTTGTTTGTTACTTGTTTTTTGATTATTAAAAGGATTAACTGCACATGGATCTGCATTCCTCTGTGACTCGTCGTGACAAGTAAATTGTAGCATTTCTCTGAACCTTCACTTTTAATTACTGTGTCATTAATCACTTTACAGTTTTTTCAGTTATTATTTGTATTTTTCCAATGCTGGCTTTTGTTCATGTGTATATATATATATTTTTTTTATTATTTTAGTGCCTCCGCGGCCTCTTATGCAGCTCTGCAGGCTGAAGATCCGACAGCTGATCGGAAATCACAGACTGAACAAAATCAAAAAGTTGCCCCTTCCTGGACGACTGATCAAGTTCCTGAATCATGAGGAACGAACAAAAGATTTTTGAGCCTCGATAAGTATGAGAGAACACAGATGATGAAAAAGCTATAAATAAATAAATAAATAAATAAATAAATAAGCAACAACACATTTATGCTATACAGCACTGTGCAAAATTCATTGGCTTGCACAACCTCTACAGTTCTTCTGGAGGCTTGATTCTGTTTCTGCTTCTAAAACCAGAACAGCTTTTATTATATTTGTGTTCAGAAAATGAATGAATATATTATTTCTGTAATAAAACATGTACTTTTCTTCATGCCACAGCTGGAACTCCACTTCCCAGAATACACTGTGGCATTTAAACATAGACACAGCAGAATACAAACAGCACTTTTCCCCACTACCCACAGTACTGACACACCTGTTCCCAATCTCACCCTCCATCTTTACATACACAGATCCTCACTGTACTCAGTGTGCAGTTACCTGACTAACCACACCTTTGTTTAGGTGCCTGCTGTCCTGATTTTTGATCTGGCTTTACTTCGTGGTTGCTTCCTGTCTCTGATTTGCTGTTTACTGATCACCTGATGAATTGTTTGTCCCTGTTTTTGAGATCTCTTCACATTTTGTATCTATATTTCACCTACAATAAACAATTGAAACTGCAACCGCATTCTTCTCGGACTCCATCTCATGGCATCAACATCTCCAAGCATACAGCTGGATTCATGGTGCACCGCCTTTGCAGCCTATGCAGGGCAAGACACTTCATAGAACAACAACAACACCTGGCTTTGCTGCAAGATAAACTGAACATGTTCACCACCGATGCACATCTTTAACGCTTTGTCCCTCAAAGATCCTTGGCTGTAAGAATCGCAGAGGGAAAAGGTTTTCTACAACAGTGTTCCCTGTACTTCTCGGGTCAGCAGCAGGTTTCAGGTTAAAAACTTTAGACACACAAAGCTATCAAGTGGGCCATTGTGGCCTATAAAGGAGGAGACCTGCTGAATTCTTATAACAGTTTCAAAGAATTATTTCAGCGAGTATTTAACCAAACCCCTGAGAGAAGAATGTCACACTTGCTGCTTAAAGTGGATGAAATGAACTGAAATTCAGTCACTCTCGGCTCATCCAGGAAGTGCTCACAGAACTGGCTCATGACATCCTGTCACTCAAATCACTGATGGATCTAAGCATTCATCTGGATCATCTACTCAGCACTCAGCAAATTCCTAAGTACATAGGGAACCGAGATCCTGTAATCGACCCCCTTGACCCAGTGCAACTCTAAGGGATTCACCAGGCTGAAGAAGGAATTTAAAGACCTTCAAAGATGGTTGTGGGTCAAGAGCACAGTACTGTAACAGGTTGATGAGAGATGTCTAGGCTTATGGGATTACTTTAAAATTGAACTAGATTTGTAAAGTTTGTCACGACAAACTTTGATGTTGGCTTTGATGGTGCAAGTGTTCGAAAAGGATGGTGCTTTTGGAGGCAAGTGGACATAAGTGTTAGTGTTGCTTTTGGAGGGAAGTGGACAGAAAGCTAGAGTGTCAAAACATTTGGAGGTAAGTGGAGACAAGCATGTGACATCATCCAAATACTCTTGAAGAAGTTCCCCTCATTTGGCTGAGTGTTGTGCTAATTTTTGATTTTCACGTGACATCACGTGACGTCATCAGAATACCCGCGAGGCAGTTCCTCTCATTGTGCCGAGTGTTTTGATATATCACATGCCCATGTTGTGCACATTAATTATTTTCATATGACATCACTTTACGTCACGTAATGTCATCAGAATACATGTGAAGAAGTTCCCCTCATTGATCTGAGTATTTTGATATGTCACATGTCCATGTTGTAAAAGGTTTTTTGATTTTGCATATATTGTGGGCGGGGCTGCGGCACAACCGAAAGGCCAGTCGGTAAACCATTTTAAAACTTTGTTCAGAGTCTCACCCTAAAGGAGCTGACCGAGTTTGGTGTAGAGAGTTTGAAAGTTTGCCGAGTTATAAACCTCCAAAATTTATAATGGGAGTCTATGGGAAAAAGGCCACTTTGAGACCCGGTACCGAAGTACTGGTACACAGATCGCTTAGAAAAGACTAGGTCTTCAGACAAGGGTCTACAACATATCCGAATTTGGTGCATGTGGCTCGAAAGCTCTAGGAGGAGTTACTCTTGGTAACTTTTTGTCTAAGCTTAAATAGGAAAACAGATCGTTGGCTTCTACAAAGTGACATAATGAGCCAATCTCTTTAGCAGTACCTGAATCAGGTAAATAGACAACAGGCTGATATCTATGAGACTGAT
This sequence comes from Tachysurus fulvidraco, assembly GCF_022655615.1. NCBI lineage: Eukaryota > Metazoa > Chordata > Actinopteri > Siluriformes > Bagridae > Tachysurus > Tachysurus fulvidraco. The sequence continues at coordinate 18,912,297 of NC_062533.1, forward strand.
TAGGGCATAAAGATCTTGGACTATGCCTGCAATGATTTGAAGGTTACTGTGAAACAGGTCGGCAGTACAGTCACACATATCGCCTTGTGGATATCTGCTCTGCAGAAGAAGGAATTCCTTCAGAGGAACTGCACTCAAGTCCAATTCCAGGATCTTCAACTAATGCCAACATCTCAGTTTCACATCTCAGTCTCAAGCTCAGATTCTATCACAGCAACTGTTCATGTAAAAAGTTCATTTCAAGTTCAACATCCCCTCAATAGTCATGCCAGAGACAGGGGGTTCATGGGAAGCAGAATGGTAAGGCTCACTAAAACCCTTTTTGCTCCAAGTCAGTGCATCCATCAGGAAAACAGCTTTCCTGGTTATGCTCACCTAGAACATCTACAACAATGGCTCATCAAAGCAACTTATTCACCGATCGACCGCATGGAGAAACTCATAATTCCAGCCCCAAGATCCTCTGTTGTATCAACAATGTCTCATACACGATAGACCTACTGTACCAGGTCACAGTGGGCTCTCACCCTCTTCGCATGTTATTTCTGGACCGCCACATTACCTCATTACTCATACCACAAAAATGGTGATCAGTGACCAGCTTTGTTTTCTCCCTGGCACATGAACTCACCTGAGTAGTGATGAGACTCTCCTGTTTCCAGTCTCAGCCTTTATTTACACACACTCTCACTGGACTCTTCTCACTCAATGTGCCCTGTGTGACCAAACACTTGATTCTGTGCTTCCTGATTTTCGAACCTTTCTTTCTGCTGCTCGCCAGATTTTTTGCCTTTCCATGTTTTTGACTGTCACATTTTTTCTTTTTTCGCACCTCTAATAAACTCTGATTCATACTTTAACTCAGAGAAAAATAAATCTGATAAGAAAAAGACTAATCTTAAAGTTACTCATTATTTCTCAGTTTAGATGATTCAAATGATTACTATACTTGATACATATTGATATTCATTATAGAAACGATGACTTTTGCACAGTGCCGACTGTATCGTATTGTAAATAGCTTTATGCATTTGTTTAAATCAGATATGTGACGATATTAAAGGAAAAAAGAAACACAGCACAAACTGGGAAAAAATCTGAAATGTTAAAATAAAAGCCACAGTGTTTTCTGTCATTTGTCACATGTGCGTATTATACTTTCAGATATATTACCGTATTTTCCGGACTATAAGCCGCAACTTTTTCCCACGCTTTGAACCTTGCGGCTTGAACAATGACGCGGCTAATATATGGATTTTTCAATTTTTTTTTTTTTGAACAGTTTTCTCAGTTTTTTGGTGGCATGAAGTTTTCGTTAGACCAATGAAATTGCCGAAGATAGGGTCTCTGAATGTCTGAGAAATGCTTCAGAAAACTGAGTCGGGACCACAAACTAAAAATCTAAACAAATAAAAAACAAACATGTAGCCAATGAGCAGAAAGGGGTGGGGCTTGTCAATATGGGCGGAGAGAGTGTTCAGTGCGCGTGTGTGACGTTAGCAGAAAGCGGTTTTAACATTGACATGGAGGATAAAAACAAAGAAAGAAAGAGAAGAAAGACTTACGATAAGGACAAGAAGTAGGACGTGTTAATATAGGATCAGCTTTCCAGCGCTGGAGAGAACTGAAGGAGCAGGAAGTTGGCCACATATTCACAGGTTGGAGTTTCCCGAGTCAATAACTCCTGAGCTAAACGCTGTTACTACACAAATAACACCTCTTTTCTATCGTAGTAATGTAGAGAGGCAGCTACAACCGCGTTTTGTGTAGTAACAGCGTTTAGCTCAGGAGTTATCGACTCGGGAAACTCCAACCTGTGAATATGTGGCCAACTTCCTGCTCCTTCAGTTCTCTCCAGCGCTGGAAAGCTGATCCTATATTAACACGTCCTACTTCTTACCTTATAGGAGGAAGATAGTGACCACTGACTTTCTTGCTAGGCTACTGTTTACTGCTATTTTTTAATTTTTTGGTACAAGCCGTGTTTCCTTAAAGCCTGTGTAAAGTTAACTTGTTTACCTGTAGGCACCTGCGGCTTATAGACATGTGCGGCTTATTTATGTACAAAATAATTTTTTTAAAATTCAGTGGGTGAGGCTTATATTCAGGTGCGCTCAATAATCCGGAAATTACGGTATGTGTGTATATATTCATTATGCCATTTATATGTACAGAATGTGTGTGTTGAGACAAATGGATTGTAGTTACGATGCAATATAAGACTGATTTGCACTTTGTTATAGGTAATTAGACACTAATTTCTAATCTTATAATAATGATTAAAGTTACTTCTTACATTTTTAATGCTTTTTTTTAGTTTCTTCCTTTATACACACTTAAAAATAAAGGGTTTTTACACTGATGCCATAGAAGACATAATTTTGTTCCTCAAAGAAACTTTTTAAATGCTTGTTAAGAGAACGTTTTTTTAATTTATTTAAATGCCATAAAGAGCACTTTTTTATTTAATGCCGTAAAGAGCAATTTGAAATTTCTAAAGAATCTTTTTACACTAAAATAGATTATTTGCAATGGAAACGTTCCATAGATGTAGAAGGTTCTTTAGAGAACCCTAAAGAAAAGAACCTTTATTTTTAAGAGTATAGAAGGTGCAAGTGTAACCTTTATAGACGTTTAACTTATACCGTGGCCAAATACTAAATATGAAAAGTTTTTAAAAGTGTTTTTGTTTTATTGTACTCATGAATAAGTTTTCAAAGCACTGATAATAAATAACGTCATCTGTTCGGAAATTCTTGGTCTTCTTTCTTCGGTCTCATTCAGTATTTAATTCGGGATTATTTTTTTTCTCATAGCTGAATAGATGTTGTTTTCCATTTCTCCAGTTATTGAAGGTTCTCTGAGGTTATGTGGCATATAGGATGAATCCAGCAGGTAGCAGCTAGCCATTGTAGCCTCGCAGCTGACAAGCTGAAATGTTAAAGTCAAGAGAGAAAAAAGAGAACTTGGTGAGAGACGGACGGTTTAGATGCATATCAATGATGAGAAGCCTGTTTATGAGTGAACGAACTGTTAAATAATTTAATATATCAGAGTCAATTAATCAACACCTTCTGACCAATCACAATCCAGAATGTAAACTAATGAAGCATTCGGGCCCTCATGACCAGACTGTGTAAGAGTTTCTTCCCACAAGCCATCAGACTTCTCAATAACTGAACTGTACTATACTGAGCACAACATACACACACATCATCTGTATGGACTGCACAGACCCTCACAAAACACACACACGGTTTTGCACACTTTTCTGCACATACTGTACATTATCTCAGCCATTATGCACGTATTATACAATATTTCAGTCATTTGCTGCTTTTTGCACAACTCTATATATTATCCAAAGGACCTGCTGCTAAGGAACTGTGTTCATTCTAATGTTACTGCTCGAAATATTGTTTGAACATTCAGAATTTACACACAGTATACACACAGTATACACACACAGTACACACACAGTACACACACAGTATACACACACAGTATACACACACAGTACACACACAGTATACACACACAAGTATACACACACAGTATACACACTGGTCGGTCAGCGCTGTTTCTGTTACTGTTTATTGTCTTTTGTGTATTGCAATTTTTTGTACTTTTTGTATTGTCTTGTAACTTTATGTCTGCACTGTTTTTTGTCCTGCACTGTCTTTTGTCCTGCACTGTCTTGTTTGTCTTGTCCTGCACTGTTTGCACCAGGTTGCACAGTTGCACTTTATGTGGCTAAGACTACTTACATGTCCTTAGCCCTGTCTTTGTTTTATGTAGCACCCTGATCCTGGAGAAACGTCGTCTCATTTCACTGTTTACTGCAAAAGCTATATATGGTTGTAATGACAATAAAAGCTTTTTGACTTGACTTGACTTGACTAATGACATGAGCTGTAATGCTGTGTAAGTACCACAGGGGGGCAGCAACGATCTACATGTTCTGCAATACAATAAAGTCTGAAATATCTGGCTTAGACATTTGTCCAAAATTATATAATTAAATATCAGCTATACTGTAGTGCACATCTCAGCCATGTCGCTTCCTGCTGATTAAGCTCATTCTCCTTTTGTCTTCCATTTTAAATGTGTTTTGTCCTCCACTTTCCTCACGATGCATCAATCTATCGCCAGTCGATACGATTATGCGAGACGGCCGAGCCACAGCAATCCATAGTGTCTGGCTCATCTATGGAAAAAAATAGTTTTTCAAGAGCAGGCAGCGTGCCGAGGGTAGAGAGTTTCATCACGGTTTGTTTAGTGCAGAGGTTTGAGTGGACGAATAAATAGTCCTTGCTGAAGCAGGAGGGATGATTTAGAGATGGATGGAGCCAAAAATATAACTTAAAGTGTCTTCATCAGTCCCTCACCGACGATCACAGAAATTAATGCAGAATCAAGATATTCTAAGGATCTAGCGATAAGTACAGATTTTATGCAGATTCTGAGCGAGACTTGACCTGTGAATGAAGTCATTACATGTGTGTCTTCACTGGGAAGAGTTTAATAGAACAGTCCTGTGCTTACGATTTGACCCATTCACGTTTAGCTGCAACAATCACAAAAATACTCAGAATGACTGAATGATTTATACGTTCTGAAATGGAGCATTTAGTGTAGTAACATTTTTATTCCACAACAACCACAAAAATCTCCACAATCTCTGATTGACACACCTGAAACCTGCTTCCGGTCTTGTAATGATGTGTTTTTTCTCTTTCTGTCAGTCAGACTGTGTTGGTTTTTACAAGGCACTTGTGAAGCTGTAGAAATGCAGTGAGCTGGAAAGTGGATATTTTGGTTTAAGTCTTTATGCAGATTTCAGACCTCTGCTGTGTTTTAAGCAGGTTGTCATGATAGATGGACCAGATGTTCATGCTGGGGTTTTGCTAATCTTTCAAACCTTAAAACTGTCACCTGATTTCAGTTCTCTGAAAAGTCACAAGGGCTTTGGCAGTTTTTCATATAATCCTGTGACCCATCTATTTGGCATTTGATGTCCTTATCTTTCGATTCAATTCAAGTTAATTTGTACAGCGCTTTTTACAATTGACATTGTCTCAGAGCAGCTTTACAGAACATAAACATAGAACAAAAGGTTCATATAAAGATTAATATAATACAAAATACAAGATTAATATTAGATATACATAAATGTGTATGTATCTATCCCCAATGAGCAAGTCTGAGGTGACTCAGGTGACTGAACCCGGTGCTGGTTCAGAGCTAGCGCTGGTGCTGGTTCAAAGTTGGTTCCACTGGTGAACCTTCTAAGAACCGGTTTGCCTTTCCACCGGCTAGAGAGCATCACAGCGCCGAGTGTGACGTCACTGTATACGTCTCACGTTTCCCAGCAACGTTAGCGCAGCAGCGACAAACACAAACACAACAACAATGAAAAAAAAACCTACATCGGCATCGCGGCGAATAAAACGTGTACGTGCGGCTCCGTGTAATCTGTATAAACGGAGGTTGTAATCGATAAAGTACATAACGTTATTTTATCGTTAACACAGAAAAAAATTTAGCCTTAGCATGTAGCTACCTACTATCATGTGTGCTGATAATGTATCATATCGCGGTAAAGTAAAAATGTATCAAATGCGCTAACAGTAGCCCCGCCCACAGCTCCTGACGCAAGCGGTTCTTAAGTCTAGACCAGCAACATTTTGGTGCTACTTAAGAACCACTTTTCCTGGTTCAGAGCCGGTGCTTTGGCAGTCGAAACAGAAAGAACTGGTTCTACATTAGGCTCCGAACCTGCACTCAAACTGCCTCGGTGGAAAAAGGGCACTAGATGGTAAAGGAAGAAACCTTGAGAGGAACCAGACTCAAAGGGGAACCTCATCATATGAGTGACACTGGAGGGTGTGATTATAAACTGTTATAAACACCAGAGTGTTATTAAAGAAAGTGTCCTTTCTACAGTCAGAGTACAGCCTGACAGTTGTGTATTGATTAGGAGGTTGTTGTACTCAAAGAAAACATGGAGTTGGTAACTTCTCTTTAAATGATTCTTGAAGAGGAACACAAGAACACTGGAGCTGGAACACCTCTAGATACTGTACCTCAGGATGGGTAGAAAAATGGATAGAATTGGTCTCCAGGTAGAAGCTCTTCCCCCTCATCCTCTGTGTACTGGCCGTCAAGAAGAAGAAGAGCTTGACTGACTGCAGCTCAGAGAAACACCATCATTCACATCGCTGAGGTTCTTTTATTATCTTTCAGGCTTGGCCCAAAACCTCATTTCTTCCAGGCACCCAGAGGTTACCACAAAAACACCTTTATCAAGATCAGCTTAAAGAAGTGGTATGGACAGTGGTATAGTGGGATCTCATCAGGGCATTGTACTGTGACTCATGGGTTATGCAAGGCAGTGTTTCAAAGCATAGATCACCGGATGGTCAAAAACCAAAATATTTGCTCTCACTCTTGATTCAGTGGACAACTGAACCCTTATGCTGTAGGTTCACACATACTGTAGTCATAAAGACTGGGACAGTTTCTTCCCTCAAGCAATCCATCTGTTGAACAATTAACACCATGGAACACACAACACCTAATATTTGTACTCTGTATACCTCAATTGCACATTTCATACTTGCACATCTGTACATACACACATACATACATATTGTCTAAATGTTTACTGTTTACTTCAACCGCACATTTCACGATTGCACATGTGTACATACAAATTGTATATATTTGTATATGTATATTTCAACTGCACATTTCATCCCTGTAAATGTGTACGTACAATTTCGTTTACACTGTGGAGCTTCTGTCACTAAAACAATTTCCTCGCATGTGGAAACATGCCTGGCAATAAAGATCTTTCTGATTCTGATTCAATTGAATTAAACATCAGAACTGACTCTTCATGTTTGAATTTGCTTCAGGGGGGCACATTGGCTTAGTGGTTAGCATGTTCGCCTCTCACACCTCCAGGATCGGGGTTCGATTCCCGCCTCCGCCTTGTGTGTGTGGAGTTTGCATGTTCTCCCCGTGCCTCGGGGGTTTCCTCCGGGTACTCCGGTTTCCTCCCTCGGTCCAAAGACATGCATGGTAGGTTGATTGGCATCTCTGGAAAATTGTCCGTAGTGTGTGAGTGAATGAGAGTGTGTGTGTGCCCTGCGATGGGTTGGCACTCTGTCCAGGGTGTATCCTGCCTCGATGCCCTATGATCCCTGAGATAGGCACAGGCTCCCTGTGACCCGAGGTAGTTCGGATAAGCGGTAGGAAATGAATGAAAGAGTGAATTTGCTTCACTGTGTGAATTCATTACTTTCCTCTTTTTTCAAAATGCACATGCATCTTGTTAGATTTTGCTTGAATTTGGCTGCATGGTCATTGGGTGGCTCACCAACGTACTAGAATGCTAGAGGTAAAAGAAACGTAAGCTGGACCAAGTCCAGGGGAAATGTGTTTACTGAAGATGTTGGTGTAGCACAGCAGTCTTCTGGAACTTAACCCAAAAGTACTGTCTGTGTGATCAGACATTATACCTGGTAAGAAATGGCCTTCACACAATAGAAAGATACAGTTAGGACCTCCTACTGAAGAACTTACAATGGACAGGACAGAAGGGCCATCCTGTTTGATTCAGTTGATTGCTTTACAGACAGCTCATTATGTTAACTACAGGTGGGACACAGACACAATGTTTATATGTTAATTACAGGCACAGTGTAATCAGCCATTTGGTTCCCCCTTTACAGTTATATGTAAATCACAGGTGAGGCACCGGAACATCAGACATTGATTTAGTATGAATGTCAGGCATTGAATATGCATGAAAGAACTAGACACAAAATCCTTCAATCTGATCCTTTACCTATTAATAAAAAATAAGGATCACTTGTGAAGCCAAACAAACCATAAATTACATTCAATTATATCATCAGGGGGCTCAAACTTTTGCAAATATCTATACACATGTACAATCATTCACTTTGGTTTCCTTTTAATAAGCATTGTTCTATTTTTCTGCTCTGTTCATCATGCAATCAGCAGCTCTGCGGAGTCCTGGAGCTCATCCACACCTTCAGGAACCCTGAGGCATCTTGAGAGCTTTTTTTTTTAAAGCCCCATCAATGTCAACACAATGTTAAGAATGACTGACACCACAAATCAACAACCACTCGGGGCACAGAGGGCTGCCCAAACCTTCCCATGAGTCTCAGCAAAATATTCAGTAAATGATCAGAATCAAAATGAAGCATTCGGGGAATTTTATAGGTAAGATGTGGAGATCTGGTGGAAATAAAAATAGCTTGCTTTCACTTTCTCACACCTTAGGGAAAAGTGTGAAGATTTACTTTTAATAAAATATCATTTAGCCCAGACTTGTGTGATTCCTCTGATCACTCCTGTTGTGTAACGTTGCCTCAGTTCCCTGCTCACATCTTTAGCTCCTAGCTGTAGCTTATGTACTTCCTGTTTACTGTTTGATGAAAAAAAAGGAAGAAAATCTACTAACTAATTTAGTCAAATTTTTTATCATATCTTATCATATACAACTCTTCATTTAATGTGAATCGAGACGTTACAAAGAAAAATAAAGCATAGAAGGAATCTAGAGTTTGTGTAGCGAGTTTAGCTAGCTGGCTTTGCTAATTGAATCTACTTGGCACACCGATCGGACTTCATGCTAATTGTTAGTTACATATTATTACATATACAATATCTTAATTCAGTCAACAGAGATTTCTTATCCAGTTCAATTTATGATTTCAGGTCTGATCAGTGGCTAACTAGCTAAATTTACCTAGCTAGCTTGCTAACTTCAGCACTAGTGGTTTCTTTACTATAGAAAAAATGATTTGATTACTTAATTATCGTATATCCATTCTGAAGGGTATATTCATTGTGAGGGTTTTCTCTCAAAGTCTAACTGTGGGAGCTGTCTCAGATATAAAGAGGGGGATTATGGGTAATTGGTGGTAGACACTCCACAGGACAACCCTGCATGATACAAACGGCTCCGAGCACAACCAACTGCGCCGCAATGGTCGATGCTAATCACAAACACAACCCATGCTGCCAGATGCACCTGGCATCTCTCTCTCTCACACACACACACACACACACACACACACACACACACACACACACACACACACACACACAGAGGATTCTGCTTTTATTTCCATCAGACAGACAAAACAACCCCAGTGCCAGCTGCTGTGTCACCGCAGTGTGAGGTCTTCACACATGGAAGTCAAGTCAAATAAAACCAGTTAATACAGCTGTGTTAGCATGCAAGCTAAAGGCCTAAGATACTCTGTTTGAATAAATAAATGAATAAATGAATAAATAAATAAATAAATAAATAAATAAATAAATAAATAAATAAATCTCCTTAATTATATTATGGTTTTACAACCAATTGAGTTTACTGTCCCGGAATATTTAAACATCTTCACAGTTTTATTCTGAATCCTTTTATTTAAAACGATTCATTTGATTCCATTTCATCCAGATTATGCACAGTTTTGCTGAAATCAACAAAAAACTACTTTACCCATCAGCCCCAAGCACATCACATGTACATGTCATAATCATGTAGCTAGTACTTGATAATCTAACCTGAGAACTAAGCTAGTTCACAGCTGAGTGACTGAAGTTCATGCTAGTCTATGTGTTATGGGCTGATAAACTCAGATGAACAGCAAGGACACGGTAAACGTGAGCAGATGTGACAGGTCTAACAGATCACCTCCAAGGTTTCACACTTACACACTGTTCTAGTCCAGTGTGTAGTATATAATGTGTAGTATATAGTGTGTAGTACAGAGTATATAGTGTGTAGTATATAGTGTGTATTATACAGTGTGTAGTATATAGTGTGTATTATACAGTGTGTATTATATAGTGTGTAGTATATAGTGTGTATTAAACAGTGTGTAGTATATAGTACATAGTATACAGTGTGTATTATACAGTGTGTATTATATAGTGTGTAGTATATAATGTGTAGTATATAGTGTGTAGTATATAGTGTGTATTAAACAGTGTGTAGTATATAGTACATAGTATACAGTGTGTATTATACAGTGTGTATTATATAGTGTGTAGTATATAGTGTGTATTAAACAGTGTGTAGTAT